>NC_058131.1:627101327-627244058 GCF_016433145.1 Gracilinanus agilis
GAGAGAGAGAGAGAAAGAGAGAGAGAGAGAGAGAGAGAGAGAGAGAGAGAGAGAGAGAGAGAGAGAGAGAGAGAGAGAGAGAGAGAGAGAGATCTGTACTTTAGGAAGATCATTTTGATGGCTGAGTGGATGAACTGGAATGAGCAGATTTGTGGTAAGAGGGTTGACCAGTAGACTATTGCAATAGTTCAGATAGTTCAGATATGATGTTATGAGAGTTTGCAGCACAGGCCATATATGAGAGCTTTTGAGTTGAAAGGAGAGAGAGAAACAGAGAGACACAGAGAGAGATAAATACACAGAGAGACAGAGTCAGAGAGAGAAAGTGAGAGTGCAAGTGTGGCACCTAAGTTGCTAAGTTGTAAGGCTGGGAGACTGAGAAGATGGTAGTGCACTGACTGAGTCGTAATGGGGGAGTCTGGAAGAAGGGAAAGTATGGGGGAAATCTAATGATGTCAAGGTTGCACATGGTGAGTTTAAGGTATCTGTGGGATGTTAAATTTAAGATCTGGAATATGCAATTGGAAATGTGAGACTTTAGGTCAGCAGAGAAGTTTGGGCTGAATAAGTACATTTGAGAATCATCAGCATAGAGATAACAATTGAATCCATAGGAGGTGGTGTGATTACCAAATGAAATAATATAGAGCAATAATGAAGATGGGCCAGAACAGAACTCTGGGAGATACCCATCATTAGCTGGTATGAACTAATTGAATGAGTATCTAATTAATAAAGGAGTCTGAAAAGGAGCAGTCAGGTAGGTGGGAGGAAAATCAAGAGATTAGTGTTACAAACCTATAAAAAAGTTATCAAGAAGAGATTTGTCAATGAGACCCAAAGTTTCAGGAAAGGCAAGAAAGATGAGTACTGAGAAAAGGCTAGTAGATTTGGCAATTAAGAGATTGTAGCTGTGGAGAGAGAAGTTTTGGTGGAATGATGAGATCAGAAGCCAGACTGTAGAGACTTAAGAGACTAAGAAGAAAGGAAGCAGAGGTAACCTTCAGATGGTCTTAAAAGAAATTATACAAAAAGATAACTTGCTTAAAATTTGTTTCTCAAATTTTTATTTTCCTAAAATGTTTATTATTTAATATTTAATATTTATTATGTATTAACCCATAACCTTTTACAATTTACAACAAGATAATACTATTTACTCTAAATCAGTGAATGGCCTTGATCATATATTTCACATCTGAACCTTATTTGTCTGATCTATGAAATGAGGAAAAATCATGATTAATGAGGTCCTTTCAGCTCTGAAATTATTTGATTCTGTCTAAGTAATATTATAAACTCATACTCATAGATGCTTTATAATTATTTCTATCTTACCAATGCCAACCTTATATATGAATGTGTATGTATGTATATATGAACACATCTATGTTCACATAAAATTTTCAGGAGATCCTGACAGAATTAAAAAATCTTATTAATACCTGTCATGAAATGAATAATATAATTCCTTAAAAATATACTCTCATATCATTAAACTTTTTCAAATATTTTTGTATAATCTGCTAAAGCTTTGTGTTAATAAAATAGTACTTTTGGAATTAATGATAAAACAAGTTATAATGGTGTGATTAAGATAAATAACTTTTTTTGATGGTTTTCATATATGATCTGTACTATTTAATGACTTTTTATTTGGATTATTTTACTTTTTACTATTAGACATTCATTTGGAATTTATAATTACACAAAAATCATTGTGGTTATTTTTCTTCAAATATTACAGAAGTGTTGGAGGGCAGAGGATAATGGAGGAAAAAGATGGGGAAGAAGAACTAGCAGACTGCTTTTATCACATGGGCTTTGGATAGGGCAATGGCATCCCACAGTCCTGTGACATTATACAAAAGTGGTCAGCAGACCATATGCCATGGGTTGAAATCTGATCTACTATTTGTTTTTGTACTGCCCAGGAACTAAGAATGTTTTTTATATTCTTAAATCTGATTTGCTGTAGTTTGCAGATTCCTGACACTATCATTCTGTTCTCTTTTGTCTTTAGCAGAAGCTTTGAAATATTTGATTATTGAAAAAAGTTGGTTGCACATTTTCCATAAGTAGAAATTCCATCACAATTCTTTCTGAGTTTGTTCTGGACAAAAGTTTTAGACTCCAAATCTACCCAGTCTATATAGTGATTAGGTTTTAGTTCAATTAGGTATTCTAGCTAACATATGACCTATTCTTGGTTGAATAATTTGAAGATTTCTTTTTTTTCCCAAACTCTTGAAGACCAGACCTGAAACAAAATGATTCAGTGTTTTAGGTTTGGGATTAGAATAAAATGAGATACTCAGAAACCATTTGACAAACAAAAGGAAATTTATTGAGACCTCATATTAAAAATATTCAGCAAGACTAAGGTACTGTATCATGTAGACACTACTCAATTATCCCCACACAAAAATGAATCTGGCTAAAAGGGTATTTTGATACACAGGCAGTACAATATCTATCAGATCTAAAGGCCATGGACTTTTTAGTAGAATGGCCTTTATATGTCACTGACAACTGAGAAACCTAGATGGTTTGGTCCTTTTCCTCTGATACTCTTTAAATCTTGGGATAATTTCCCTTTCTTTTAGGTAAAAACTATTCCCTACTACATGTCAGGGATTTAGGAGAAACTAATTCAGCTTACATAGGCAGAGCTTTAGGGAATTTTGCTGCTACCAGAGAAGCAAAATTTATTTATTTATTTATTGCTGCTGCTGTATGAGAGAATGACCTCAGATGATTGCTGAAAAGTCAATAGAAGAATTTGAGTTAAAAAAGAACATTATGTGCTGAGTATGGAACTCATTTATATGGTAGTTCTGTAACTATTAAGACTCATTCCTCCATTGCCAAGATATTAAGTTTCATCTAAGGTTTTACACACTTAAAAATTTTAAGCAAAGGGCATGTTTAGCAATGAGTTGTAGAAAAAATTTTAAAATATTTATTTCACTTGAAAACATAGATGAAAATGTATGTGTTGTTTTAGTGTGGAAGTCTTATTGAGAAAATTCTAAATCACAATATTTGTTGAAAGTTGAACTATAATTTTTCCCCTTAGTGCTTAAGATGACAGTAAAAATGGGGTATTGCCGTAAGCATATTCCAAAATATCTGGTTCAATGCAAAGATTCATTCTAAAAGACATAGGTAAGAAATACATAAAATGTGTTCCAAAGAAAATATGAATTATTTATTATGAATTATTTATTTATTCATTAAGTTTGCCTCTATTTACAGTTTTTATACTTATTTTTGCCTAGACCAGTCCCTCTTTCTGTACCTTGCATCCCATCTCCTCCTAATATTTCCAACTGATGGTCTTTCTGATCATTCCTATTTCCCTAATATTTAATTTCTTCCTAGTTTTTGGATCCCTTCCCTACTACTTACATACTTATTCAAATCACTTTCATTCTGAAAAATCTCTCATTAGATTCTCCTATTCCATTAAACTGTTATCCTATATATTTCCTCTCTTTCACAATAAAACTTCAAAAAAAACCCTAACTCTATACTCATACTTCTCATATTCTTTTTAAAAAATATCTTTGCACATTGGCTTTCAGCCTGATGATTCAATTGAAACTGATTTCTCTAAAATTTCTAATTATTTCCTCATTGCCAAATCAAATGGCCTTTTCTCAGTCCTCATTCTCAGCTGCTTCCTATGTTCATCCCTCTAAGATACCCTTTCCTCTCTGGCTTTCACAATCCTCTCCCTTTTGGTTCTTTTTCGAACTGTGAATCTTTCTCAGTTTTCTTTGCTCATTTATCATCTGTATCATAGCCCTTAATTTAGGCTTTCTCCATGCTTTTCTCCTGGGCTCATTCCTGCTCTCTACTCTGTCACTTGTTTAGCCATAATCTCCTCTGGGTTTAATTATTCAGATGATTCCAAATATCTACCCAGCCTAGTCTCACTGTCCCAGGCTCCAGGAATACATCTCCAACATGTGGTATATTTCAGACTGCATTTCCTGTAGGCATTTTGAATTCAAGCTATCCAAAACCACACTCATTATCTTTCTCACATTTTCTTCCAAACTTATGCATGTGGATTGAGGTCACAGTCATCCTTCTGCTCCTCATGGTTTGCCACTTAGGTTTATAATTCTGGATTTTCTCATCCCCATTTACCCCATATATTTAATTAGTTGGTGCTTAATAAATGCTCACTGATTGTACTTTAAGAAGATTAGTCTAGTAGCTGTGATGGGGTATATTTTGGAAGGGAGAGGAACAGAAATCAGATTGTTAGACTAGTTCAGGAAAAAAGTGATTAAGGTCTGAAGTAAGGAAGTGGCCACACGAATGGAGAAGAGGGAATGGAAATCAGAGATACTATAGAATAGATCCTGTAGGCTTTTGGATATTCATTAAAGATGGGCAAGGATGCAGCAGAGAGAAGAATCTATAATGAGTTTAGGAACTGGAGGATATGGTGCACTTGGCAGGAAAGGGAGCATTTAAAGGAAGGGCTGACCCTGTAAGTTTTTGTGGCAATCACATGAAAATTAAAACAAAAAGGTTTCAGACTTTCAGTTTAGTTAGATTTAATAATTTCTTACTATGTATTGAGCATAAAATTTGCTCATATTATTATGATTTCAATATTTTCAAGATCTGTGATTTTATTTGTTTATTACTATTGCCTAAATATGCTGCAAACACTCTAGGTTTTAGTAAATGGACTTGGGAAGGTGCTATTATAGGTGAAAACAAAATCCAGTTATTCAGTGACCACCTTTCTGGTAACGAGCCTCTTTCAGTTTCACTAAGCAACTTTCAAGGTGAAAGACACAGATGTAAATCATTGTAGGTCCAGAAACCTGGAGGTTCTCCAGCTTTTAAGGACTTGTAGAGCTTATGGTTTACTAATATTGCCTTCCAGAGCCCAGAACCACCTCCATATCATATTAAGACATTGGATTTGGACTTTAGTGGACATTATAAATATTAAAAATAAATCACCTTCTTCCACACAATATTTAAACAAAATAACCATTATCTATTTTCCTTATCTACTTTAATCTGATTTTTGACTCCCCTTAGGTCCTATTATGACTTGACTGGGAATTTTTGGGGTGGGGATTGGTTGTATTTTTTAAAGTATTTTTATTGCCAATAAATTTATATACTTGAATAAGCTCAAAGTTTTCATAGGCATAGAGATAATACATGTTTTTACAAATCTAAAAAAAAATGAAAATACAGGGTCTATAAGTAAACAAAAATTTACAATTACAAATGTATTTTAGTAAGATATCTCAAAGAGAATGCAAAGCAGCAGCTGCAATGTATTAAATTTTATGTGTTCTTGAATACTTAAGGCATAAATGTAGTTCGAGCATAGCCTGTAATAGCAATTAGCTGTTTATCCCTACAGTATTAAAAATAAAAATTCATAATAGTTTAATGTAGTCATGGTTTCAATTGTTAAACCTACTTTTTCTGAGATATTTTTGCTATGTTAATACTATTTGGGGTTTGTTGTAGGGTTTATGGGCTCTGTTGTAGGGTTTGTGGGCCCTGTTGTAGGTGCTATACTTGGAGTTAAATTTTATTTCATGCATTTTCAAAAAGATCTGACTAAGTTTTGTTGAGAGAAAGAATTTTTTTACTATTAGCGAATGAAATTATTCCTATATGAGGTTACTGGAAAATGTTTATTATTCTCATGTAAAATGTTTATGGAGTTTAATTTGCTTAATTTACAGTACTCTAGAAATAACAAGGCTTCTGGACACTGAAATGAGTTTTATTTATAACTAAGTACATATTTTCCCTTTATTACTTGTGGCCTGATATTTATATTTTACAATTCATCTTGACAAATTCTTATAGACTCCCAATCTTTGTCATGCCACCTATCAGCTGGTAATCATAGAACAAATAAAACATTTCTAATCTGGAAGGAAACTCAAGATGACATTTGGGCTCTCCTTTCTCAGAGGAGGAAACAGGCCCTAAGAAGTGAAATACAGTTTAATTCAGTAGATATTTGTCCAGTGTCAGGAACAAAAAGAAGTGAAAACAGTCCCTGCCCTCAAGGACCCTTAATTTTCTTGGGAAGGGAAGGGCAACAGATATAAAGATAAGTTACAAATTATATAAATGGCAAATGTGAAGTAATGTAAAGGACGTGGAATCATTGACACCGCGAGCTCAGCAAAAAAGTACCACATAGGAACAAGTTGCTCAAAAGGATACACCCTTCAATTAGGAGCAATAATATAAGGCTGTAGTGATTCAAAGTAGGGAAAGAAAGATAGGTAAACTTGATCATTAACAGGATATGTCCTTTAGAGGAAGAAAATCATGTTATAAAGAAGGCTGCTTTAAGATATACAGATGAGTTAATAATGCACCCTTCACCCTTCAAAATATAGTATGAACTCTAGAGGATTGAATAGAAATGGAAGTTATCAGTGGACAGTTTGACCCATCAGAACAAGTAATGGCTGTTTGCCATTTTTAAAAAAGTAATTTCATTCTTCTGCATGAAAAAATTTCAGAGGTATCAGGTCTCTTTGAAGTCATATTCAAAATGTTTTCTTTTATCCTAGTTTGAATATACATGATATTAACCTAATAGAAAAATCAGGCATGGTGGTATTTAATGATGATATTTCTAATTTTCCAAGAATAAAGAAAGTATGGGAGAAGGATATGTAAACCTGCTGTAAGATTTTAAATAAGGTTTCAATATGTAAGAATCTACTTATTAGCAATAAGAATAATTGTTTTTTGAATTTTATAAAAATTGAATTTCAAAGCTTTCTTATTATGCCTGAAATATTGTTTTTTGGAAATTCTTTTGTTTCTGAAGTCTGAAAATTGAATTTTATAAAAAAGTCTTAATGTTTGCCACATTTTGTATAAGATGTATGTGATGAAGATTTGAAAGAAAAATTAAAAAAAATATGCTTAACTCATTTTAGCTCAAAACCACACATATCTAGGTATTTGAAAAACATCCACAAGTTTGTCTATTTTTGCAAAACACACAGATTGTTGATAAGTAATGCTTTCTATTCCTTTATTTCCTCATCCTATAGATATAGTTCATGTTGTAATATCCTGTACATTTTAATTGGTGCCTCTAGGTGATTCAGTGGATAGGGTGCTGAGCCTGGAGTCAGGAATACCTGAATTCAAATGTGACCTCTGACATTTATTAGTTGGACAAGTCACTGAATCCTGCTTGCTTTAGTTTCTTCATCTGTAAAATGATCTGGAGAAGTTAATAGCAAAGCACTCTAGTATCTGCCAAGAAAACCCCAAATTAGGTCATGAAGATCAGACATGACTGAAATGGCTAAACAACAACAAGAAGAAAACAATATTTTAAATGCTTTAAAAATCATTTACATTTTCTATAAGCCTGATATTTAGTTTTGACTTGTGAAAATCAAGTTTTTAAAATTCAAAGGGTCTTTTCTTTGTGTACTTTCACATAGCCAACATGTATGCATTTTTCCATCCATTGCCTTTTACTATTTTATGTTCCAAAATAGCCAGTATCTAAGTTAATTTTGAAAGAAATATTTATCACATTTTCTGCTTTATAGGAAATCCTTTTGTCAAGCTTATTATTTAAATAATTTTGACTGCATGAAAATATAATTTGCCTCCAATTTTCAGGTTATTATTGATTACTCAATATTTTGTCAACATATAATACAAACTTTTCATCTATGTTTTTAGAAAAATAACTTTTTCTATGTAGCTTTTCCATTCATATATTATTTTCTTTCTTAATTCTCAGAAAATTACTAAACTATTGCAATTTCTTGTAATTTGATTAGTCTCGAGCACTTTTATGAATTATCTGAGTGTTCAGGAAATGCATTTTCTTCTAAGCAAGGAATATAATTATAATATTAAAATAAGCCTAATTAATAATTCAGACTTTCCATAATGTGTGAAAGGAAGCAGATCACAAGAGAAACAATGTATATTTAATTTAGAATTGAACATTTTCATTATTTAGTAATCCCCACATCTCACAGGAAATGAATCTTTATTATACAGAGTATTGATTAGTAATTGAAAGCTTAGCAAAAGTGAAAAAAATCTTGTATAACACTATTCAGTAGTTACTGAGAAAGCAAGAAGAGATAAGAGCAAAGGATATTTGGAATGATTTCCATCTTTACACAACTCATATACTCTTTATTCCTCACTCTGTTGAAAAGACCTGCCAAATTGAAAAATAATGTCAGCAAGTGCGGAATTATTGGGTCTGTAGCCTACATGTGTTGCTTATCTTAAAACTAGCTTTTTAATAACATTTTTGTGGGTTTACTTCCAAGTTAACTCTTGCCTTTTAAAAAATAATTTTATGTGTGAAAATAATTATCAACTTTTAAAAGATAAGAGAAAATATAAAAATTAAAATATATAAAAACATTTTTCATAATCTTTTAAAATTTGGAAGTATATTTTCAGCTCCAAATTGTTTCCTTTTCTTCCTCCAAACACTGTGAGAAGGCAACAAATAGCAGTTATATATATGAAGTTATGTAAACACATTTCCATATTAGCCATACAAAAAATAGGATCAAAAATAAAGAAAAAATATGCTCCACTCTGCATTTAGAGTCTATTAGTTCTCTCACTGAATGCAGTAGCATTTTTCATTGTGATTTATCTGTAATCATTGTGGATCATTGTATTAATTGGAGCAGTTAGGTTTTTCACTGTTTTTTTGTTAAAATATTGCTATTACTATATTCAGTATTCTAGTTCTGATCACTTTACTTTGCAGTAGTTTATATGTCTTCCTAGGTTTTTCTAAAACTATCTCCATCATTTTGTTTAAAGCTCAATAGTATTCTATAACAATCTTATACCATAATTTATTCAGCATTTCCCCAGCTGATGGACATCCCTTTAATTCTTAATTCTTTACTACCACAAAAACTGCTATTATTGTTTTTGTATATTATATGCCTTTTTACCTTTCCTTTGATTTCATTGGAATATTGAGCATGCAGCAGTGTTGCTGAATAAAAGGATATGCACAATTTTATAGACTTTTGTGCATAGCCCCAAATTGTTCAACAGAATAATTGAACCACTTTTAAAATAATCTTTCAGTTTAATTAAAAGAAATTTTTGAGAGAGGGATGGTGACAAATTTTATTCAGATTAAACTGACTTTTTTATTAGTCAGATTGAGGTACATAACTGTTGCTTTCCTAAATAAGCTTATGTAAATTTAAATTTGACAATTGTATTGTAATTTTCCTAGTGTAGTTGAACATTAGTTCTTTTGTTACTATTAGTGGTATTTTTCTTTCATATATCAAAAGCAATACGTTTTTTGTGAAGATTAGAGTCACAAAGTCAAGAGACTGAAAAGGCATTAATAATATCAGGATGGACCACTAAGTTTTTATGTAAGTCATAATCATTCATTTTAAAAGATCCTTGTAGAATATTTTATAACTTCCTTAGCTACCTTGGGCTAATATAAGTTCTTTCCTGTGTTTTGCCAATATTTTGCACTTTATTTCTATTTTTCCTCCTCTCCCTTAAAGTTTTTGAGGAGAACTGTATTGTTTACATTCATTCATTTATCCATTCTTAATGTGAACAACTAATCCTTTCATATTAAAGATTAGCAAGTGACCCTTCAACTTTGTCATCTCCAGGAAAAATAATCCCAGGTCACTTATGTTTTCCACAGAGTCTTTTCCAAAACATACTAGATATTATAGAAAAATTGTGCCTTAAAGTTAATGTGGAAAGTTAATGCAGTGTCAACACTGTAGGGTGGAATATATAATGGTCCAGAGTCAGAAAAAAAACTTAAAACTTTCAGCTTTGACTCTTACTAAATATGTGGCAATAGACAAGTCTCAATTTCTATGTCACTGTTTTATTGGCTTTAAAATGGTCCAATAATGTGTGTACTACTTACTTCACAGGACTTTTATAAGAAATTGAAAAACATCATGTAAATTTGAATTATTTTTATTTAGCATTATTATAGCAATAAGGAAGTATTTATAATTGAATATACTGGAAAATAGGATGAACTTTAAATTTTAAAAAATTTTCATATAATATAAAATTTTGAATTCCAGAATAATAGAATCACAGATTTGCAAGAGACTTCAGAACTCATCTAATCAAAGCCATATTTGAACAGGAATCCCTTCTTCAATGGCCCTTACAATTTACTATCCATCCATTTTGGGCTTGAATACTTCTAGTTATAATAAACTCACTGAATCCTGAGGTTCCTTCCAATGGATAATTTTATAAACTTTTATGTTTCCCTTGGTCAAACACTCTAATATTAGAACTTTGAATTTGAATTAAATTCTAGGTCTTTGGGGGGTATATATAGTGTTTATCCTTTTTACTACTATTATGCCCATTTAAGTAAGGAAATTAATATTTCACTAAAATAAGCACATTTTGAGTTAGTTGTTCTCTATGAGAGTTATATAATAATACTCTCTTTAAACGTGACATCTATCCTAAAATGTAGCTTGCATTGATTTCTTTAAATGCTTATTCTGCCAATAGACATATTTTAATTGTCCAAATAAATACATGACACTCTAATGAAAATATCACAAATAATTGCTGATTTTTTGAAATCTATAAACCCAATTTTTGTACTTAAACCACCATGTATTTGTCACATTCTATTTTTGAGGATATATATAGTAGCTAATATACATTTTTCAGACTGTTTTAACTTTTCACAGCATTTACATAGTGGACAAATGATTTATTACTTGTTTCAGTGTCTAAATTCTTCCTAAGTGTGAAGATCTACTATTGATCTCTCTATTTATGAAAATTTGTATTTGTGTTATGAAGAGGATTTAATACTTTCATCTTAATAGCTTTAGTAGCTTTTCCAAAACAAATTTCCTATAAACATTACACATATCATTGGAATTTTTGTATTTGTCTAAAAATTCCCTTTTTTCCATTTTTATGAAATTTTCCAATATGCTTATAGATACAAAACATTTAATTATCATATAAAAATTGAATTCTCTTTAAAAATATCATTTATATGTGAAATATATTTACTTTCATCCAGTTTGATTTTTCACTTCTTAGTATTTTAATTGCAAAAAGTTAATTCAGAGAAAAAACAGTCATTAATATTCAGTAGTTGAGGTAAATTAGTCATTTCACAACTCATTGCTTCATCTTTGTAAATTAGTGTAACATTAAATTTGATTTTGTTTTGTCATTAAATATTTTGTAGCATAGCTTTACCATTTATTCAGGAACATGTGGTGTTTTGTTTTTTTTTTAGCTTGTGATGAATGGAAAATTTTACCCAAACCCAATCTTCATAGAGATGTCAACAGATTCGGGCACTCAGCAGTCGTCGTTAATGGGTAAATGAGCATATTTACAAATTTTTAAAATACAAATGATTCTCTGCATATATTCAGTGTGATCCCTTTCAAGCAATTTCTGATAATGTAAACGCAAACATTCTGAAATAATGTGTAAATGAAACATATCTATGTTAGTTTAAGTATGTTAGGGAGAGTGGGACACATGTCTTAAGAAGTAGAAATTCAATAGGAGATAAGTGGAAGATGGTATATGTGGGTTTTACCTACTTCATAATTATGGCTAGAATCAATCCAGATAAATATCTTCCCCCAAGGAAAAAGATCTGGAGTGACTTCCCTAAAAATGGTTTTTAAGAAATAGACATCTTTTGACACAGTCTGACCTAAAGCCTTGATTTTTAGAGTCAAGAGACTTATGTTCTAGTCCTAGCCCTGTTTTTGATTGGTTAGGTCATCATGGGAAATTCACTTAATTCCATGGACCATAATTTCTTCATTTGTAAAATAAACTACATGATGTATAAGAGTCTTCAAGGTATAATCTTTTATCACTCTCTAAAATTCTGACTACTTTGAAATGAGCATATTTGTTATTTAATATAGCCAGTTATTTAGGTGCATAAAATTATATTTAATAATGACAATGATTTTTGGAAATTCTATTCAACAAATATGTAATTGCCTACAATGTGCAAAGATGAAACATACATAGTATTAATCCATTGTACTTACAGTCCTATGAGAATAGGAAAAAGAACATGTACAGAGATGAGTGTGAGACAAAGTAAAATGTGATCAGGACAGATTAAAAGACAAGACAGGTATTCTATGAAAATAGACTGTTTCATCAAAGGAAATTGGGGTACACTTTATGAGCAAAGCTTTAAGTGGAGCTAAAAATATCCTTAGATAAAGAGAACTTTACGTTTTTACTGTCTTACAATTCAATCCAGGGCTGCCAATGTCTATTAAATTCTTAAAGTGTGCATAACAACATGCCAGACACTACAAGAGCTTAATGCCTACTGCATTGGATGAGAGTCCTGGGAACTGAATGCTACTATTTCTCTGACTTTGGGCAATTAATTATTGAGACCTTACTTCTTCTGTAAAATGATGGGGTTTGGATTAAATAACCTCACAGGTCTTTTCGAGCTGTGAATTTGTGATCATACACCCCCACCACATATTTTTGAGACAAATTATTAATTAGCCACAGCTTACTAGATTTAGTAAACTAGATTCAGTCCTCTAGGGGATGCTGATTATATCATTCAACATACTCCCTATATTCTTACCTTTACAACATTTGTGAATTTAATATGCATGTTTTCCATGTTTTTATCCAAATCATTGAAAAAACGTTAGTTGAATACAAGGATGGATTTTTTGGGATCTCTACTAAAGACCTCATTCAATTTTTATATCAATTCATTAATATCATCTTCTTTTTCTTAGTCATTCTAACAGTTTCAGATCTCCCTGTGCTATTTTTAGTCCACATCTATCCATCTTTTAAAAAAGTAGATTAAGATACTTTGCAAAAATGTTTGCTAAAACTAGATCTTTTATAGTATTCTTCAAATATACCAGTTTAGTGACTGTCAAAAATCGGGTTAGTCTGCCATGATCTATTCCTAGGGGAGCCATACTGGATCTTTGTGATCATTCCATCATTTTATAGTTGCTCAATAACCTTTCCTTTAATATAGGTTCTAGAATTACATCAGGAATTGAAGCTAAATTCACTGTTTTGAAAATGCCACATTTTATAAAGTCTGTTCTTTTGTTTTCTACTTCAAAATATTTCTTAAATTCCACTATTTATTGGCTCAGTAATCATGTTTGCAATTCTTTCAATATCCTATTTCATATTAGCTAGCAATTTGAATTTATTGAGGGTATCTTGGCCTCTTTTATTATGTTTTTCTTCTCTTGGGTATGAACTCCCTATTAACCATTTTTATTATGTCCTTTACAGTTCAAAGTTCACTTTTCTTGGAAAAGGAAACAAGCAATATAAGAACTGAGCAGTTCTCTTTTCTCTCTCTTGCTAGTTATCATTATCATATCCACTTGAGCAGCAACCTTTTTCTCCCCCACTATAATAAAAACAAAACAAAACACTCACAAATAGAGAAGAAAACAAACTTTAATCACCTTTAGTTCATCTGATAATTACTGTTTTCATTCCTCGCTGTAATATTTTTTACCTTCTGTCTTTGGAATTTCATTATTGAGAATTTTCCATTTTTCTTATATTGACTTTTAAAAAATTGTGTCATGAAATAATATCTTCTCATTTTCAACCTTGTGAAATTTACTCTTCTTAAATATCAGATTTATATCAGATTGGTTTTCTTCTCCTTGGTCACAACTCCTTTGATAAAATATTCTCCTCAAATTCCACAATATTTGTACCCTACTTCTCTTTCTTGAACAAAATCTCATCTCAAATAGCAGCAACTATCCACATTTTGAAGTATTAAATTATTAAGGCAACTAAAAATATTAGCTTCTATGCTTTTGGCACAAAGTTAGATACTTACAAAACTGAAGATTCTCATTTTTAATTATGTCTCTGTGCCAGACTTGTGATCTTCTTCCTAAAATCTTATTTTCTCCTTTTGTCCATATAAATTAGGACAATACTAAGCACCAATGACAATATTGTTTTTCTATTTGACTGTGGCTCTTTATCCAAATGTTCTCCAGTCTCTTCACTACACAGGTGCTGGATTTCTTTAAATCAGTATAACTTTTTGATATGCGTTAATATGCTCTGCCTCCACATCTTAAAAAGTATTGATCAGTCAGAAATTAAGAAAGTATAGAGAGATTCTAAGATAGGAACCAGTTAACATATTTTTATTAAGTATTTACTATGTGCTAGTGTTGAGTATAAAAGTACAATGAACTGAACAATCCTATTTGCATTCAGTTTCCATTTTAAGGGAGACAAATACATGTAAAAATACAACATAAATAAAAAGCAAGTTAATGCAAATATGTAAAAATATTTAAATTTTAAGTAGTTTAAAAGAGAATGCATTAGCACTTGAGTGGATCAGGGAAGGCTTCATAAGGAAGATGATGTCTGAGCTTCCTCTTAATGGAACAGAAGGACTCTGTGACATAGTGGGAAAGGAGTATAGGATGCCAATGCAAAGGCACAGAAATGGGAGATGGAGTATGATGTTTGAGGAACAGAGAGATCAATTTGGCTGGATGGACATAGTATGCAGAAGGGAAAGTAATGGTTAATGAGGCTACAAAGATATGTTGTATAGTATTTTAAAAACTAAACAGACCAATTCATAGTTTATCCTAGAAGTAATAGGTAACCAGTAGAAATGATTGCATGAGGTGAGGTGAGGATCATATGATCAGATCTGTATTTAAGAAAAAAAATTGGTAGCAGGATGTATGATGGACTGGAATGATAAAGAGGCTTGAGACAGCAGTTAAGACAGTACGGTAATCTAATCAAGGGGTGACAATGGCCTGAACTAGACTTGATTATATATTTCAGAAAGAAAGATGGTTCCACATTTGTTATCAGAGTGATGAAAAGCTGCTTCAGTACCCCTCAGAAAGGGGTCTCCAAATGTCACTATTCTAAGCCTTTTGAGATGATCACTTACCTGATAGCAATTGTATATTTACAGAATCATTTTTAGAGAATATATAATTGTTTTCTTTTCATAGTCTTTAGCCTCTTTAGATAGTCTTATATTTCTAGTTTACTAACATGGCAAGTGGTTCCTTTTCCTTCCCTTCTCCCCCATGCCACATTCTCTTGACACAAATCAGGATTCTTTGCTGCTTCACATCTTTTTTCTTTGTTTTAATATTTGAAGCCTTTCTTCAATTAAAAAACAAAATAAAACTTCATTCCCTCTGATAGTCTGGAGGATGAATAGACATTCCTTAAACTCTCTAGAATGTCTTCACTGAAATGGATTCCTGTTCTATAGGTAACAACCTGCTTTCATCTTAAACCTTTTCCTTTCTTAATCCTTCCATCTTATTGCACTCACTGTGACCAGGCATCCTCCTAATAACAGCCACCCTGGCCACTCTTGCCAAAACAGTTGTATTTTCATTCATACTCCCAACTTGTTGGTCTTGATCTGAGAGATGGAGTACTTTTTAATCTCTGTTAACACATCTGTGTTCTTCTTCTACTCTTCTCCTTTAGTAACCTCTCCTTAGGTTTATTCAAAATATATTTATCACCCAGTATAGATTCTGGTCACTCTAATCTCTTGAACTGTAGGACATTCTCTTTATCAAAGAGTTCAGTGCCTGGCTTGCATACTTTTTCTTCTCCTCAGTTACTTTAATAAATAGTGGATTTCAACATACATACTGATATGCCCTTAAACATGGGACTACCCAGTTCCTCAAGTTTACTTATTTCCTATGACCTATGTCTCCATCCCACTTCAGCTACACACAGAGCTGGTCCCATACTTGATCTTATCATCAATGTTAAGTGTTACTCTTCCACATTAATGAACTCTGATATTTCTTTATCTGATCATAATATTTTATCATTTTATCTTCCCATAACCTTGTTAATCATCCTCACTATGACTTTAGATTCCAAATTATCACCACTGTACTGGCCATAGTCTCTTCTCTGCTCTGTCTTGACCCCTTAGTGAACCAACTATATACGATCTAGTCTGAGTCCCTTGCCACTTTATCCTATAACTGATTTTGCATCCTAAGCCCCAACCTTGGATTACTCCTACCATCTGCAACCTTTAGTCTTATTCCCATGCTCCTGAATGAAGTTTGAACCAATTGCAAAACTATCCTGAATAGGTATACTATGAATTTATGTCAAATAATCTTAACTCGGCCCTCTCTATTGCATGGTAATACTTTTATTCCTCTTGAATGAATCCACTATCCCACTCACTGAAGCTTACTGTGTACTTCTTTTTAGCTCTCCTCAAATCTCTCCTTATTTTCACTGTCTTAATTAGGAGTGACTTATGTTTCACTGAATAAGTTGGGTTATTCACCAAGATTTCTTTCTTCTTCCATTTCATTCAGATGTTTTCTCCACTATCTTCTCCTGCATTATTCTGTTACATGAAGAGGAAGTCATTCCCATTGCTAAGGAAAATGTCATCCAAGTGCAAATGTGATCCTGTTCCATCCTGTCTTCTCCAGTAGATTATCCCTGTTAATATCCTTACCATCCCATGTATCTTTGATCTCTCCTTTCTTTTTGGATTCCTTCTTTGATGCCTAAAAACCACTCATATCTTCCAGTCCTCAAAAGTGTCCCATCATCCATCTATCCCTGATATCTATTGTTATTTTTACTTTCTTTTATGCCTATCCTCCTTGGCTGTTGGTGCTTCCACTTCCCTCATCTCACTTTCTTAACTGTCTGAAATCTGGCTTCAGATCTCATCATTCACACGAAGCTGCTTTTTTCCCCAAAATTAAGCAATAATCTCTTAATTACCAAATCCCATTCTTCAAAATACTTGACCTTTTTATAGCCTTTGGCACTTTAGATTACCCTTTTCTCCTTGATAATAACTTCTTTCTAGGTTTTGGTCACAGCTCTCTCTCCTAGTTCTCCTCTTTCCTGTGTGACCATTCCTCAGTGGCCTTTGCTAGATAATCATTCAGTTCATATATGATAATTATATGTTTTCCCCGGTCTCTGCCTTTGGTCCTCTTCCTTCTCCCTCTATATGCAGAGGTAAATATTCAGAGGTTCCCTACTAAGCCGTACATGGAGCCATCAGTTATAGTAAATGAAGAAAAATTTAATGCTGCAGATAAGTTAATTTACCCTGGTACTATACTTTCCAGAAATGTTAGTTTATACAATGACAGAATTAACTCAGTATTTGGAAGGCTCTGGAGGAAAGTATGGGAAAGAAGAGATATTGATTAGGCTGCCTATCCAGCTGAAAGTCTATAAAGCCATTGTGCTGACCTCATTGTTATATGTCTGTGAAACCTGGACAGACTATCAGCACCATACCAGGAATTGAACCATTTCCATTTGAATTGTCTTAGGAAGAGTCTGAAGATCACCTGGCGAGATAAGATACTGGACAGTGAGGTCCTCTCTTGAGCTGAACTGCAAGTCATTCAAAAGCTATTACCGAGAGCACACTCCAGTGGGCTAGCCACCTTATTCAAATACAAAACACACATTTACTTAAAAGACAATTTTATGGAGAACTCACAGAAGGCAAGCACTCCAGGGGAGATCCCAAGAAGTGATGCAAGGACACTCTAAAGGTCTCTCTGAGGAACTTTGGGGTCACTTGTGAAA
Organism: Gracilinanus agilis; assembly: GCF_016433145.1. Classification (NCBI taxonomy): domain Eukaryota; kingdom Metazoa; phylum Chordata; class Mammalia; order Didelphimorphia; family Didelphidae; genus Gracilinanus; species Gracilinanus agilis. Next base: position 627,119,007 of record NC_058131.1, read on the forward strand.
TATGGGAGGCGCCGGCACAGAGCCCAGCTGCACTCACAGAACAAAGCAGTATTGAAGTAGTTTAAGAGAAGATTGAGATCTTCACATTTAGAGACATCTCCATCTTAAAAGTTCTTTCTGGTAATTTGTGCCAAAGCTCATTTGGGTCAGATCAGCCGTAGTCTGACAGGCCGTACATCGACCTCAGCCTAGTGCTGTCGTTTTGGGCCTCTGCCAGTACGAAGGACAACAGCCAACTTGATGATCTCATCAACTCCAATGGATTCAATGATCATCTTTATGCAAGTGCTTCTCAGATCTATTTATTTAGTCCTAACCTTCCTTCTGACCTCTAGTTGCACATCATTAGCTTCTTATTAGATTTCAGAAACTTTGAAAACTTAACATGTTTAAAACAACTCAATCTCTTTTTTCCCCAACTCTCTCTTCTAACTTCCCTTATTATTGTCAAAAGTACCACCAATCTCCTAGTCACCCAAGCTTGCTACTTAAATGTCATTTTCAAATTCTCACTTTCTTTTATTCCCCTCCTCATATTCAATCTGTTGCCAAGTGCCATCAGTTCTGCTTTTGCAACAGCTCTTCTATAGGAGCCCTTTTTTCTCTGACACTGCCAACACCCTAGTTCAGGTCCTTATTACCTCATGCCTCGACTACTTCACTTGCCTGCTCCCTGATATCTGTGCCTCAGATATCTCCTCATTCCAGTTCATCTTCCACATGACTATTAAAGTTGTTTTCCTTAAAGCAGAGGGAGCATGTCAGAATATTAAAAAAAGAAAACAAAACCAGTGATTCCCTATTACCTCAAGAAAAATATAAAATTCTTTCTTTGACTTTTAAGTCATCATAACTTAGCCTCTTCCTACATTTCCAGGAATCTTATACCTTATTCCCCTTCCCATACTTGATGATCCAGTGACACTGGCTTCCTTGCAGTTCAAGTTTATACTTGTAGCATTTTTTTTAATGTTGCTGGGAATGAGACAGAACAGCCTCTCAAGATCTGATGTGGGAAAATGAGGGCTTTGTTGACCTGTAAAAGTTCAAATTAACGCATATTTACTAAGTGCCTATTGTTTGAAAGGCATTAAAATAGATCTTGTGGTAGAATACAGAAAGGAAATAAGCCCTATCCTCTAGGAGATTTGAGAATTGTAACAGCTTCCCAGATAAGTAAATCAAGGGGAATTGGGCTAGGAAGAGAGGATGAAGAAAGGCTTCTTTGAGAAGGTGACTCCTAAAGTGATTCTCAAAGAGAAGATTAAGGATTATGTGAGGTGAATATTAATTGAGAATCTTTTCAAGTTTTAAGGATTAGTTTGTGCAAATACATGAAGGTAAGGAGGTAGTGCAACATTTAGCGTTAATGTAGGCAGATGATTTTTAGTGGTTGTTTGTTGAGAGCATAGAACATAGGGAAGAGAATAATATGAGATTAAAGATAAGGAAGTTAGGTTGTAGTCATATTGTATAGTCCTTACATGCATTTAATTCAAGTGCTAATAGGGAGCTAGTATCTATGAAGGAAAATCTGTACTTTTACTTATCCCATTTTAAGATTCTTTTTATTAGAAAAAATATTTTGAACACATATAAGCCTTTTCTGGCTTTTATAATATGATCTAACTGGATTACTGTGTAGGCTTTGCGGAAATTCCAAAAGTATAGATTGTCATTGTGAATTGAAGATAAGTTTGAATAATTTAAGTGGTTTTAACTTTGGTTACTTTATTAAAGAGAGGAGGGGCATGCAATAAGGGAAAATAATCTTCATTCAACTACTGTTCTGTTTCTTTGCTTTTAGCATCTGCTTAGAAATACCTCTCTAAAAAAATAGAAAGGGCAAAGTTTTCTTTTTAGCCATCAAGCTGACAAAATATTTCCTAAAATTCTCGGAAATAAATGAATAAAATACTGTATTAATTTTTTATCAAAGAAGTATTTCTTGTGTTGTTTTTATTGTTTTTTCTTTTATGCTTTAGTAATGATCTTTACTATTTTGGAGTTTCATTGATTTCTTATATTATAGCAAACCACTTGGAGTATATCTCACTTTACCTGGAAGGTGTTGAAATATTTGAATATGGGATCCACATAACATTTTAAATTATAAAAGAAAAAATGGAAATTCTGATGGTTTGAGAGTTGTGCAAAGAAATATAGATATGACTATTTAGATAAGAGTTTTTCTTAATATTATTTCACCCAATATTTCTTTTTCTTTTTTTTTTTCCTCATAGGTCCATGTATATATTTGGAGGATTTTCTAGTGTCCTCCTTAATGACATCTTAGTGTATAAGCCTCCCAATTGCAAGGCTTTCAGAGATGAGGAACTCTGTAAAAATGCTGGTCCAGGGATAAAATGTCTTTGGAACAAGAATCACTGTGAATCCTGGGAAGCTGGACATCATAATAATATTCTGAGAGCAAAATGCTCCCCCAAAACTGGTAAGGAAATTCCATCTCTGAGTCCAATTTCCTGATTTCTACCTGTAACTCTGAAATCTTTATAATGAAGCTTCATTTCCAGTAGGAGAAGACATATGATATGAAAGTAAAATTTAATAAAATAACTTTTAAGTTCTAAATTTAATATTCTTCATTACTTGACCTTATAGCAAAAATTTAAATACAATTACTTGAATTATCCATTTTTACTAAAACACTCATTTCATTTTACATGTAAATATATATTTTGCTAAACAACTTTTTTAAAAAACCTTTACCTTCTGCCTTGGAATCAAGGTAGAATAGTGGTAAGGACAAGGCAATGGAGGTTAAGTGACTTGCCCAGGGTCACACAGCTAGGAAGTGTCTGAGGCCAGATTTGGACCCAGGACCTCCCATCTCTGGGCGTGACTCAATCCACTGAGCCACCTAGCTGCCCCTGCTATACAACTTTAAATGCTTTAAAATGTGCATTCTTTCTATGCTTCTAAGAATTATTTGATGGGATGGGAAGTTAAGTTTGGGATAGGGTGTTAATCAGAGATTAATAAAAGAGTTGAAGGCTAATTATAGGTAAGATAACATGAATTTACTTTAGAAATAATTACATGTTTGATGCTGTTTTCTTTTGAAAACAAAGTTTAAAAAATAACCATTATCTTGTTAAATATATGATCCATTAAAAAGCTATTAGAACTGTCTTTTTTACCTTAAAGGTAGGTAAGAAATCAATTTTAACCAATCCTTAGTTTTTGATGAAGGAATTAAGGTGGAATAGTTAACACAGCTTAATGAGCTTCAGTGTATGAAATATACATATGTGTGGATATTCACAACACCATGTATTATCTTAATGTGGCCACTTCAGAATATTTTCTTTAAAGCTGAAATCAACAAGGCTATTTATTTTGAAACTTTGAAATTTAATTTTGTGCTCTTTTTAAATTTTTGTGTATGGTGACAAACTTTCCAATTTAAGCTTAGATCTCAGAAAATTGATGACTCATATTTTGAAATTCATGAATAAATACTAAAATAAAACAAAAATATTTAATAGCTATAAAGTTATATTATAGGAATTAAAGGAATCAAGATATTTTCCTTTAGATAGAGTAGTCATTCAGAGAGAGTTTTTCATACACTGAGTATTCCAAACTGTCCAAATAAAATAAAGCTACATGCTTGATTTTATACTGCATATCTTATAATTTAGACTAAGGTCATATTTATGACAAAAGTGTCTGCTTACATCCTAAGCAACTGTTAAAACTTTGTGATTTCAAAAGTATGATGTAATTTTAATCTTAAATTTTGCTTTGTCTCTTATTTGTATTTCAGTTGCCACTGATGACAGATGTTATAGATATGCAGATTGTGCCAGCTGTACTGCTAATACAAATGGGTGCCAATGGTGTGATGACAAAAAGTGCATTTCAGCCAACAGTAATTGCAGTATGGTTAGTATTTATGAGTACAGGGGTATATAGTCAATGTTGTGGTTTTATTTTTATGAGTGCAACAATTATCAGTGCAAAAAAAAAAGGTAGATTACATATCAAAGATATATGAAAACATGTACTATATCACTTCCTTGTACAATGTAAGTTCAGTGAATGAAAATAAAACCTCCAGAAGTTTCTGACTTACCTTATTTTCATAGGATTTTGACTACTCTTCCCCTTTTAAAATTTACTTTAATTTTCAAGTATTAGACTATTTATTCTCATAATAATATTTAGGAAAATTTCTACTTCCTATGATCATTCACAATTTTCATTCAAATATAGTAACCATATATGTGGGGGCAGCTGGGTGGCTCAGTGGATTGAGAGCCAAGCCTAGAGACTGGAGGTCCTAGGTTCAAGTCCAGCCTCGGACACTTCCAGCTGTGTGACCTTGGGCAAGTCACTTGACCCCTATTGCCCACCCTTACCTCCTGGGCCAAGGACGGTCCCTAGCCCGGATGAAAAAGGAGGAGGGTTGGGCGTGGGGCTAGCAACCCCACCCTGTAAAAACTACATCTGCTAAAGAAACTGCAACCTAAAGTAGGGGCAGCTGGGCTAGCTCAGTGGATTGAGAGCCAGGCCTACAGACGAAAGGTCCTAGGTTCAAAACCCGGGCTCAGACACTTCCCAGCTGGGTGACCCTGAGCGACTGTGTGACCCATTGCCTACTGGTTGTGGCCCTATGCTCCTAGAATGGAGTCCCAGGATAAAAACAAAAAAAAAACAAAAAAAACAAAAAAACCATATATGTGTAGACTTTAATTCTCAAACTGTAGTCTAAAGTCATAGAGTTTTTATTTGGTGGTAATTATTACTTTTGTTTTATAAGTATTTTGTCCAACTTGCCAGTCAACTAGCATTTATTAAAGATTTATTATGGGTGAGGGACTATGCTAAACATTTGGGATAAAGAGAAAGGCAAAAACAGGTTGAAGGTGCAGATAATATGTAAAAATAAGTATACAATATATGTGATTGTGTTAGATGAAAACAAAATGAAAAATTCAGAGGGAAGATACTAGCAAGTGGTATGTGTGTGAGGTGAGGAGGGGAAAAGACCAAAAAAGCCTCTTGTAGAAATGTGAAACTGGAGCTGAATTCTGAAAGAATCCAGAAGAAGGAAACAAGAAGGGAAAGCATTCTGCGTGTGTGTGTGTGTGTGTGTGTGTGTTGCAAAGATAGACTATAGGATTCAGCAACAGATTGGATCTAAAAGGTGAGAGAGAGAAATTTAAGTTGACACCTGGATTGCAACCCTGTATACCTTGGAGGATAGAAATACTCTTAAGAGTAATAGGGAAATTAGGAAGAAAGGAGGATTAATGAGTTCAGTTATGGACATGTTGATGGATATTAAATCTGAGATATCCAGTAGGCAGTTATAAAAGTGAGATTTGAGGTAAGGAGAGAGGTCAAAGGTATATCAAGAGATTTGAGAATAATCCAAATACAAATAATAGTTGAGTCCCTGGGAGTTGATAAGATCATGAAGGAAAATAGGATAGGAGACAGTGGCCTAGAAGGGAGCCCTGGAGGACACTCATGATTAGTGGGTGTGAACTGCTTTGTCTATACCCTACAGATTTTGGTAGGATGTCTCATCATTGTCATTCTCTTCAGTGAAATTATTAATTGTTTCTATGATTTGTTCTTTAACTGATTTTGGAGAATCATATTATTTAATTTACAATTAATTTTTGATTTGCCTATCCATGTACCCTTACTAATTATTTTATTGCATTATGATATGAAAAGCTTGCATTTATTATTTCTGCTCTTTTGCATTTGTTTGTCATGTTTCTATGCCCTAGTACATGGTCAATCTTTGTGAATGTGCCATGTGCTGCTGAAAAGAAGGTGTATTTCTTTTTTGTCCCTATTTATTTTTCTTCACATATCTATTAACTCCACTTTTCTAGGATTTCATTCACCTCTCTTCCTCTTTCTTATTTATTTTTTGATTTATCTAGATTTGATAGAGGAAGGTTCAGGTCTCCCACTAGTATAGCTTTACTATCTATTTCCTCCTTGAGCTCTGATAGTTTCTCCTTTAGAAACCTGGATGCTATACCATTTGGTGCATACATGTTGAGCACTGTTATTTCCTCATTGTCTATACTGCCTTTTATCAGGATGTAGTTACCTTCCCTATCTCTTTTAATCAGATCTATTTTTACTTTGGCTTTGTCAGATATCATTATTGCCACTCCTACCTTCTTCAATTGAAACCCAATAGATTTTTCTCCAGCATTTTGCCTTGACCCTGTCTATGTCTACCTGTCTCATGTGTGTTTCTTGTAACAACATATGGTAGGATTTTGGTTTCTAATCCACTCTGCTATTTGCTTCCATTTTATGGGTGAGTTCATCCCATTCACATTCAGAGTTAGGAATGTCAGCTGTGCATTCCCCAACATTTTGATATCCTCTCCTAATTCTGCCCTTTCTTCTTTTGCCATTTTCTTTTTTAAACCAGTGGTTTGCTTTTAATCAGTCCCCCTTATCCCAGCCCTTAGTTTACTTCTCTTTCTGCCCTCTCCCTTTTTTGTTCCCCTCATAATTTTTAAGGTCTATTAAATTCCCTCCCCCTCTCTTTCCCTCCCTTTTTGAACTTCTCAACCCATTACCCCATTTAATTTTTCCATTCTGACTTTCCCTATAGAGTAAAATAGAATTCGATACCCCAATGGATCTAGCTACTCTTCCCTCTCAGAACTGATTCCACAGAGAGCAAGATTTAAGTATTACCTATTAATACTCTCTTCCTTTCCTTCTTATAATAATATTCATTCTCCTCCCCTTCCCATGTGCCTCTTTGTGTGGTATAGATTATGCTATTTTTCTTATTCCTTCAAGTTTCTCTTGGTGCCATCTTCTATTCCCTCCCTTTTCGTTTTTTGCATATTTGACTTAGACCATTTAATGCCCAAATCTCTCTGTATGAATAATTCTTCTAATTACTATGATAGTGAATGTAACTTTTGAGAGTTATGCATACCATTTTTCTATATAGGATTACAAACATTTGATCTTATTGAAGCCATTAAAGAAGCAAATTAAAAAAAACTTTATTCTTTCCCCTTTCTTTCTTATTTACCTTTTCATGTTTCTCTTGATTTTTGTGGTTGGATAGCAAACTTTCTGCTTATTTCTGGTCTTTTATTTATAAATTCTTGGAAATCTTCTATTTTGTTTAATGCCCATACTTTTCCCTGGAAGTATGTAGTCAAGTTTTGATGGTTAGGTGCAGGAGTAAAAAACCTGGCTTCCCACAGGTAGGTGATCTTGGTTGTAGACCCAAGTCTCTTGCCTTTCTGAATATCATATTCCAAGCCTTGCAGTCTTTTAGTGTAGGGGCTGCAAGATCCTGTGTAATCCTGATTAGTGCGCCTTGATATCTAAATTGTCTTTTTCTGGCTTCTTGTAAAATTTTCTCCTAGGCTTGGAAGCTCTTAAATTTGGCAATTATATTCCTGGGGTTTGTCTTTTGAGAATTTAATGTAGAGGGTGATCTATGGTTTCTTTCATTGTCTATTTTGCCTTCTTATTGAAGAACATCAGGGCAATTTTCTTGGATAATTTCTTATAGTATGATGTTAAGGTTCCTGTTTATTAATGGGTTTTCCAGTAGACCAGTGATTCTCGAATTGCCTCATCTAGATCTGTTCATTAATTTTCTCAGTGAGATATTTCATGTTTCCTTTTTTGTTCACTCTTTTGACTTTGCTTTATTAGCTCTTGCTGTCTTGCAAGATCATTGATTACTATTTGCCCAATTCTGGTCTGTAAAGACTGGTTTTCTGCTATAATTTTTTGATTTTCCTTTTCAGTTTGGTCTCTCCTGTTTTTCATGGTTTCTAGCTGTTTAATTTTGGTTTCCAATTTGCTTATCATTTCATTTGATTTTGGGGCTACTTTCTCCAATTGGGAGTTTCTGTCTTTTAAACTGTTAATTTCTTTTTGAGCTACTTCCCACCTTTCTTGCCAAATCTCTTCCATCTTTCTCATGATCTCAGATTTGAACTCTTCAAGAGCTTGTGACCAATTTCCATTTTTTGGGTAAGATTTGGATGTGTTTACTTATTCGTCCTCCTCTGCTTTCTCCTCTGTGTTCTGGCTTTTTTCTCCGTAAAAATTATCCAGGGTCAGTGTCTTTCTTTTGCTCTTTCTGTTGGCTGAAGGTTGTATTTCTTGGACATTGCGTGCCATCACTATGCTGGCTTTTCCTTCCCAGTTAGAAGTCTGAGTGAGGAAGGAAGGCTCTCTGTGTATGGAGCAATGGAGCAGTTTTTGCCTGAGGCTACTTTTTGAGTCTCAGCATGGCTTCTACTATCTGTGAGGCTTCTACTGTCTGCCGCCCTTCTCAGCTCTATCAATGCACCCAAGATCCATGTTCTTTAATTTCTTGGGGTCTCAAGTCTAACTGCTCTCAGGGGTAAGTCCCTGGTGGTCTTAGTCAGCTGCCAAGAACCTAGAGATTGCCCCCAAGCTTGCTCTTTTTGCTAAGGCTACTTTTCAAGTCTCCAAACAGTTTCTACAGTCTGCCACCCCTCTCAAGTCTATCTCTGGAGAGAGAGTAGTCCTCATATGGATCATAGTATGGGAAAGAATTGAGGCACAAAAGGATTAGAAGTCATAGTAAGGACAAAAAATGAGGTTCAAGGAAAGATAGAATGAAAAAAATTACTATAATAATAAGGAATATCTGAGTTCATGAACATAGAATTGGAACACTTGTGAGCGATGGCAAGATCACTTTAACTTAAATAATGTTCTATATAACCCATAACATATTCAGTGTTAGCCACTAATACCATATTGTATACCCATATTTCTTAATTCAATCTATGCATTAAAATGTATATCAACTAGAAATTTCTCTAAGTGTCTTGAGTGTATGTAAGATATTATGACACTATGCTGTTTCTTATGTGTTCTCATGTGCTATTTATACAAATATTTCTATAATAATTTATGATTTGATGATACATGTTAAACATTCTTAACATTTGGAGTACATTGAAATGGCTGATTAGCAGCAAAAAGGATATTTCTTCTTTGGTGATTCGGCTACATCTAGAATATCATCCATTTTTGTAAATTAGAAAAAGAAATCAGCATGAAAAAAGGCCAGTGGAAATTAGTATAAAGATGAAAATATTATTTTATTAGGTAAGGAGGATAGTATACTGTAGTAGAAAGAGCACTGGACAGTGAGTTAGGAGGATGAATGTTCAAGACTTCAGTCCTGCATATTGATGTTTACTAACTCCATGACCATACACAAGTCACGTAACTTTTGAACAAGTTTTTTCACCCATATGATGGTGATAATACCTGTAGAGTATACTTTACTGGGCTGTTGCTAAGATCAAATGAAAGCATAGGATCATAGAGATCATGCAATCTAAAACTTCATTTTACAAATGAAAACCTTGAAGCTCAGGGAGAAAATATTTGCCTAATATTGCATAGGCAGTAATTAGGGGAGCAAGAAATTTGAAACCAGACCATTGGATTCTAAATCTAGTGTGATATGTGTCAGCTATTATTATTATTATTGGTTAAATCTCAGTATTATATAGATAATTTGACCAAATGAGAAAAATTTGGTTTGCATATTTTTGGAGTTTTCATATTCAACAAAAGTATTAAGCATTTTTTGAAGGTAAAAATTGTTGGAAGCAGAACAAGTAAAAGAAAATGTAGTCAAGAGAGAATTATTTGAGAAAAATAGGAAACTATTCCTTCCTTTTATGCCTTGTTTCTACTCAATAATCACATGCAATTTTGCCATCTTTTAGTTTTATATTTTTATACTAAAATAGTACTCAGAACTTGCAAGAACAAGCTTGAATACTATGAATAATGACATGTGGTCCTTTTGGTTTTGTAGATTTATATTTATAGTTTCAGATCATAAATGTTATAACTATTAGGTTCTTCAGTTCTGTTCCAATTATAACTTTAATATTACTTGACTATACTTTAAAAATATAGATTAACTTTTAGACTTTTATTTAAATTCAGTTAATGAGATTTCCAGCAAGCAATATGGAGACTAGAGTTAAGGAAAATAAGACTTGGGAATAAGGGAATGCAATTTGGAACAGTATTAGAAAAATTTTGCCAGCAAGTCTCTCTTTAATCACTGTTGGATAATCTTGAGATTACTTAGACTTGTAAATTTCCATTTATATTAAGATACTTATCTATCTATCTCTACATGTATACATATACTATAGGTATATATACATATATACAATATACATGGTTATATGTACCTACATATGTAAACAATATCAAAATTTATTTTACAAAGTAGCCTCTTTGCTTCAGGATTTTGTTTTTTGATAATAAGTTAAAAAGTAAAGAATTAGTTTGCGATAATATAAGAGAACAGAAGGTACTTAGTTGTATTTTATATTTCATTGAATTGTATTGTTTAGGCTGTGTTTTCAGTAAGTTTGGTGATTAAACTGAACCAAATGTTAATGGGTACAGAAAGTTCTATTGGACTTTTACTGTAAAATTCGTGCAATTACATATAATTTTGTTATTTTACCACTTTTTAAATGAGAAATTGTATAATATCTCCTAAAGTAGGTTAAACTTACTTCTTGCTTCCCAGGGATTTTCATCTCAAATTTGTAATTCAATGTATATTGAGTATATAAATGTAACTGATATTTTAAAAATCTTTTTTACTAATGGGCCTTTGGTTCAGTGATCTAATAAAAACATTAGATATGTTTCAAAAAAACACTCAGCTTTCTCTGTCATTAATTATATTGGTCCTACTGGTGAGAAATATAATTCTAACAATTGGACTGGTTCAGTATCTAACAATTAACAACTATTAGCAACAATGTTTTTCTTAATTAAAAGCAGCAAGTAGATTTAGACAATGAATATGTTAAACTCTGAAAATGTTTTCATTCTGTTTTGTATTCTAGCATTTTAGGCATTTTTAGTCATTTTTATTAGACAATTAAAGTTTATCATAATTCAGATTAATTTTTGTATTGAGCTATTGAATATTTAAAATACAACTTTGTCATTATTTAGGCAAAACAAAGAGCTCTATGAAACATTCTTGTCAAAAAGATAAAAGATATTTGGCATGGATTACTAATAAATTACTTAATATTTTGCATAAAATGGTCTTCATGGTTTAATAGATAAAGATACTTTAAAAACTTATATTCTGTCTTTTAATCAATATTAAGTATTGGATCCAAGGCAGAAGAATTGTAAGAGCTAAGTAATTTGGAGTTAAGTGACTTCTCCAGAGTCATACAAGTAGGAAGTGTCTGAGGTCATATCTGAACCCAAGACCTCTCCAGGCCTGGCTCCCTATCCACTGAGTCACCTAAGCTGCCCCTAGGCAAAATCATTTACTTGCTTCTACTTTCTTACTTGCTTTATTCTTTATTTCCGAATCTCTTGCAATCTGGCATTTGCAGTTATCACTGAATTGAAACTACTTTCCCTAACTTTACTAAAAATATCACATTTTCTCAATCTTAGGACTTTTTCTCAGTACTTATACCTTCTGATCAGATCATTCTGTGCCTTTCCAGAAAACACCACCTCCTGGATTCGCTTTCTTCTCTGCATTTTCATGACAAAGTTCTTTCTTGGATATCCTCCTGTCCTTCCCACAGCTCCTCAGTTTTCTTTTTTGGTTCATCATTCATGTCCTACCTTTTCTTATTTTCTCCTTTCTCCTACTCTTCTGCTGTTCTTATCAGTTTTAATTAATTCAGTTATTATCTCTATGCAGATATATCTGTAGAGATTGCATATGCTTCAAAAAATTGCACACACACATGTGCACACATATTTTGTCTTCTCTCCCACTTTCTCCTAATTTTCTAGACCATTTATATGCTATAAATTGTTTTTCTTTGCTACCTCAAAAGAGTTCTAAGTGTATTTGTACATTCTTAGAATTTATTTTGATTAGGACTAATCTCTTAATCAAATCTCCTTCTAAATTTCCCTTTTTCTTCCCATTTCCTCTTTTCAGTGAAATATATTTTTTGCTGAAGTGTGTGTGCCTGTGCGTGCGTGTGTGCCTTTGTGTGCATGTATTCTTTCTTACTCTGACCATTTGAGATGAGAGTTAGTTTCAGGTGTTCCACCACCACTTCCTCTTTCTATACCTTTGTATTTGTACTCCTGACTATGTGAGATAATTTCCCCTAACTTTCTTTCCTTCCCCCCAACCCCCAGTTTATTCCTCTTCTCTCTTTTTTCTGTTCTCTTAAGATCTCAAGACATATCAGAACCATTCCCAGGTCTTGTCTAATTAACTTCACTTTTTGTCCCCGAGGGTGATAGAGTTCTGAGGAGACATGTTTTGTTTTGTTTTTGCTTTACAAATAGTCAAATGATTCTTCAATATTTTCTCCAAGTAAGTTGTTTTTACCATGAGATACCTTACACTTTCTACCTTTTGCAGTCTTTTGACTTTAAATATTTCGTACTGTCTCATAAAGTCATTGACTTCCATGTGGATAATTCTATTTTTTGAGATTTTTCTTGGAAAAGATTTTATATCTTCCCTTTCATCATGTTAATTCCCTTTCCATTTCATTCTATAATAGCTGTCATTTATTTTTGAACTTTTTTCCTCTAGCACCCTCATTTTATTTGTAAAAACATTTTTTACCTCTTTAAAACTCTTGCTTCATTTCTGCTAGGAACTCTGGGTAAGTTTATGTCTGGGCTTTGTTTATAGATATTTTGAGATCATTCTCTCCTGGGTTAGGGTCTTGAATATCCCATAACCAAAATAGCATTTAATATTGAAATTCTTTTTTAGTTTGCTCCTTCTTCTCACCCACTTCTTGACTTTAGAGTTATTTGGAGTATGGGTTCTAATTGCTTTAATTGTAAGAGGGAATAGTTTAGCATCTGCTATTCTTTACATGTGTCACTCTCCATAATAATAAACTACAGTGACTCCCTGTTAACTATGGAATAAAATCCATTTCTGTATTCATCATTTAAAGATCTTCAAAGTCTGACTCCAGCCTATATTTTTTAACCCTTAACTTCTGTGTATTGGTTCCTAGATGGAAGAGTGGTAAGGGTGGGCAATGGGGTTCAAGTGACTTGCCCAGGATCACACAGTTGGGAAGTGTCTGAGGCCAGGACCTCCCATTTCTAGGCCTGACTCTCAATCCACTGAGCTGCCCAGCTGACCCCCATCCAGCCTATTTTTATAAACATTACACATTATTATTCTTATTGCATTAATTTGGCCAAAAGGGACTATTTGGTTTCTATTACAAAAGATATTTCTTCTTGTGCCTTGGTATAAGACTTTTTGGATTCCAGAAATGTTTTTCCTTCTCACCTTCATCTCTTAGATACTCTAGTTTCTTTAAAAACTCTGCTAAATTACCAACTCCTAAATGAGGCTCTTCCTGATATCCCCAGTTTATCTCCCCCATGGAATATCACTTTATTTCAGTTGATGGAAAGGTTGCGGGAATATGGGAACAGTTTTGTAAAGCAATTTTAAAACTATTCCTCAAATGTTACTAAATATTTACCCAGTGATACCACTACTAGGCTTATACTAAAAGGTGATCAAAGACAAATTGAAAGGATTTATAAGCACAAAAATATAGCAACATTTTTCCTGTGATTTCTACCTCCCAGTAGAGAAATGATGAAGCGTAGATACACAGAATAATGAGTTATAGAGGACTGTTTCCAACATGTTCAATATTTGGATTTATTTCTTTTGACCATATTTATTTGTCATAACAAAGGCCTTTTTTTAAAAGATGGAGAGAGTTACAGGAGGAGCTCTTTGCATAATATTGATAGTGAATCAGTTCAACCATTCTAGAAAGCAGTTAGGATCTAAACCACAAAAGGCATCAAAATTGAGCTTATGCTTTATCTCAGAAATAGCACTACTAGTCATATACCCTAAAGTGATTAAAGATAGAGAAAAGAACTTATAGGTATGAAAATTTTTATTTAACATTTTTGTAACAGAGAAGTGGAAATAAAATGGGTGCCTATTATTTAGAGAATGACTAAACAAATTGTGGTATATTGATAATGGAATACTGTTAAAAACCTGATGAGTGGGATAATTTTAAAGAGTCCTGGGAATATGTTTATGAACTGACGCAGAATGAATTGAGGAAAACTGACTTATACAATTACCACAACATTGTAAAGGAAAACAACTAGGAAAGATTTAAGGTCTTTGTTCAATGCCATGACCAATTATAACTCAACATTGATTATGAAGAATGCTTCATATCTCTTGATAAAGAAGGGATGGGAGGTGGGTTCAGAATAAGAAATACTTATTTACACATTACTTATATATTAATTTGTTTTCCTTTACTATGCTTATTATTGGTAGCTAGGTTACTTACTATTGAGAGCTCTACTATGCCTGGTGTAAGGCAGTCAAATCTACCCTCAGACTCCTACTAGCTCTGCAACCCTGGGCAAGTCATTTAACTGTTTGCTTCAGTTTGCTCATACATAAAATGAGGTGGAGAAGGAAATAACAAACTGTGTCAATACCTTTGCCAAGAAAACCCTAGATGGGGTCACAAAGAGTCAGACATAACTGAAAAGAATGAACAATAACAAAACTATTTTTTCAAGGAAACAACATGTTTTTCCTCTACTTAAGTGAGCAGAGAATTGTTCAAAAGAATAGTAGGAAGTAATTCTAATTTTAAGTAGAAAAAAGAGAAATAACAATGACATTTATATAATACACAAAATAGAGTAGAATGAAGTTTAGAAATGACAGAATAAACAAGAAAATTCTATTATGTCAAATTTAATATATACATATATTTAAAAACAAAAGTTATAAAGAATAGTCATACTTTCTTACATAATCCTTTTCTGGTTGGTATATAGAAATGTTCATGTTTGTTTATTTCTATCAAATTAATTATAGAAAATAAATATTTTAAATAATGTGTATGACCATGAAAAAAATGACAGCAGCATGAAGGATGTACTGGATAATGATGGTAGGGACTGTTAGGTAAAGAACATAGTGGGTGAGTATTTGTAAAGGTCCAAGTGAGTGGCAATGAGAAATTAACAGGCAGAGGTTGGTTGTGGTAGGAAAGGGAATGAAGGGACAAATGGAAGTGATTTTGAGATGGGTAACTATTTAGGTATGGGAAAGCAAGTGTAGGTCCTGGGACAAGGATGCTGTGAATAGCAAGAGGTAAATTTACACAAATAATAGCTCAGAGGATAAATAGAGATGATGGTCATACTTCTATGAATCCATGATCTTACCCATGTGAATTCTGCACTTTGTCATCCTTCCCTTTAGCCTAATCCTGTGCTACTTTGTCAGTATTCTCCTGGGATCCATACTAGATATGTACTGGGCACATTGTAAACTTTAGATCTTCTATCATTCTGTAAATAAAAATGTAGCATCAGATTTATTTACTTGTTATCTCTTGCTTTCATTACAGGCCTAACTTACTATTTTGATAATCAGAGCTGATACTTTTTTTTTAAACCCTTGTACTTCGGTGTATTGTCTCATAGGTGGAAGATTGGTAAGGGTGGGCAATGGGGGTCAAGTGACTTGCCCAGGGTCACACAGCTGGGAAGTGACTGAGGCCGGGTTTGAACCTAGGACCTCCTGTCTCTAGGCCTGACTCTCACTCCACTGAGCTACCCAGCTGCCCCTAGAGCTGATACTTTTTATGTAAAGCATTATGGCATGGTGTAGGCATAGAGTCCTATATTTGCACTCAAGAGGATATAGTTTCAAGTCCTGCTCTAGATATTTGCCAGCTGTGTCATCCTGGCATATCATTTTACCTCTCTCTCCTCAGTTTCCTATAAAATAGAAATAACAGCAATGACCTCACAGATTTGTTTTGATATCAAATGGGATAACATGTATACCTTAAAGCAGAAGTATCAAACATATAGTCTACTCCCTAAGGCATCCTGAACCAGATTTAGTTATAATTGCAAAATATTAACAAATCAAAATATATGATATATTCATTCCTAACATGTTTTTTTAAGTCAATATGCACTCATGGGAATCCTTGTATATGATTGGTGACCCTTATTTCTATTTAAGTTTGATACCACTGCTATAATGCATTATAAATGCTATTTATGCTTATTATTTATAGTTTAAAGATAATTTACATTTATTGTCTCATCACCTTACAAAATGTGTAATAAGGACATGATTTTTCTACTTTCATTATGAAAACTTTGGGGTATAAAGAAATTATGTCTTGTTAAGGCCTTATGTTGCATTCAAGTTCAATTCTACTTCCAGAACTAATACTCCTATGAACACCTCTGAATAAGTTGTAGATTTTGGTTTTAGGCATGTTGCATCTATAGTACAATGTAAAATACATCATTGAGTAGGAAGATAAAAAATGAGTTTTAAGCCTGGGATAGAGAGACTAAGCTTGAAGATAGAGAACTATGAATCATCTGCACTACTGATAGTTAAAACAAGTTAAAATATGAGATTAAGAACATAGAGATAAAAAGAAGAGTGGGCAGAGCAATTAGCATTGTACAATGTTAACATTTATCAAAAAGAATAAAGACTGAATCACTGAAAGAGAAAGATATGATAGATATAAGAACTAAGAATATCCAGTCTCATAGAAATAAATGGAGAATTGACTCTCTAGAGCAGTGATGGGCTAACTACTGCCTGTGGGCCAGATGCGGCCCCCTGAAATGTTCTATCAGGCTGCAGCGACATTATTCCTAATCTGACGAATACAATAAGTAGGATACAATACAGTGAAACTTCCAAAGAGCTGCCTTAGAAACAGACTGACAGATGAGCATTTCCTTTCCTTTGGCCCCCTCTTTAAAAAGTTTGCCCATCACTGATGTAGAGGAAAAGAATAGTCAATCAGTCTCTAATATAGCAGAGAAGTTAAGGAGAGTGAGACTTGAGATTTTACCAAATGGGAAATTGTTTTTGACATGCAAGAGAGCAGGTTCAGTACAGTGAGATGGGAGGGAGGAGCAGTATGGAAGTTAAAGCATAATGGCTTGGGGAACAAGTGACTGGTGAATATAAAGACAGCAAGTGTAGATTATTATTTTTTTAGAAGTTTGGTAACAAAAAGAGGAACTATGGAATCATGTCTTACAGTGTAGAAAGTGATAAGATAAAAATGCTTTATGATATACAATAGCCCAACCTGTTTATATTTTGACATCTCCTTGCATCAGTTATTTTGAATTTATTTTATTTTAGTTACATATATTATTTGCCATGTTTAAATTGTGCTAAATTATACTTAGCATCAAAACAATTGTGATCTCTGGAATTATTGATATCAGATAATTTAAAACATCTATTTTTTTGAAAAACATAATTTGTGATATCTTTTTATTTCCTAGTCAGTCAAAAACTTCACCAAATGTCATGTCAAAAATGAACAGATCTGTAATAAACTGACCAGCTGTAAAAGTTGTTCATTAAACCTAAATTGCCAATGGGATCAACGACAGCAAGAATGCCAGGCTCTACCAGGTAACGATGTTGGAATTATGTAACTAATCTTGCTTACACTTGGCTTGTAAATAACATTAAACTAAACTCTGTTAAAGTAAAAATTATTTTATTCAAAAAATTAAAAGATATGCTTGCTTCCCAACATTAAAGTCACATTACAACAAACTCACAGATTTGTTTAAATGACAGAAGAAATGTCATCTCTTTAGATATATATGTAAATACTTGATTGTTTCATTTGTTTCATAGAGTGACGTGTCCCCCCACCCCCCAAAAACCCCCTTTAAAAATCTGGATCACTTCTCCCACTGCCCCTTAGGCTGTTTTTCAGGTCATGAGATTTATTGTAAACACTATAGAGTTTTCATGAGATACTGAATAATACATATTCAAGTTCTTATAAGTTAAAAACTTTAAAGTTCCTCCTTGTGCAAAGCATCCTGCTGGCTTTTTAAGAACAGACATGTATAGTTGCCACAGTGTTAAAACTCAAAGGATTGGAAGTTTATAAGGATATGGCATATATACAAATAAGTGTGACACATGATGGAATGTGAAAGGCTCAAAGAAGAGTCATGGGATTTATTGCAACTATAAAGAGGGACTACACTTACTTATTTGGCAATTTTACTGGTTTTAATTTCTGTTCTCTAAAAGTAGTCCTTTTTTAATTTTGGAAATAGATTATTCTTATTCTGTCTACACACACACGCACACACAATATAGCTAAGTCTTAGTATTTCTCCTTTCTTGAACCACCTTTATTTTTTCTCTTCTTCATTTAGAACCCATCTATTACAGATTTTCATGCTGTCAGGTTTGAACTATTACATCAGCCATCTGATTGATATCCCTGACTTGTCTTTCTGTAGTCTAGTATATCCTCAAAAATAGACTGCTACTATCAGACTAGATTGAATCATCTTTGTGAACAGATCATGAGTTACAACATTAAAAGTCATGTAGAGATAAAAGAGTAGAAAGTATAATTTTTAACTTTTCTGGTGAATTTTTATAAGAATAGAAAAAGGTGGCTCAATCGGTAGTTATAATTTTAAAAATCAAGGGCATCTTTATATCAGTAGAACCTCAGAAATAAAGACTAATAGCCTGTGCATGTAGAAATTATTCTGAAACAACTGTTATAATTCTATTTGAATGGAATTCCAATAGAATGATTTCCAACTTTTCTGGATTGGAAGTGTGAACACAAATAAGAATTTAATAGTGATTTTTTTGTGTGTAGCTGATAATTTACTGATAAAATCTGTGATTTACTTAGACTACCATAAAGAATGCATAGAAACTGAAGCCATAGATGAAGTTGTATTAATATAATTTTAGAGGCAGTGAATCACCTTCAATTTTCTAATGATGAAACAAATCTTGATCCCTACATTATCCCACTTTTAATATCCTCTTTTAGTAAAGAAATTATATTGAAGATTAGATAAACTTTAAGAATTTTTATTGAGAATTAAAGGTAATTAAAAAAATACAATTTCTGTTTTAAACATTGAAATTAAGAATGATTCTTTCTCACTAGCTCATCTTTGTGGAGAGGGATGGAATCATATTGGAGATGCATGCCTTCGAATAAATTCCAGCAAAGAAAACTATGATAATGCAAAACTTTACTGCTATAGCCTGAGTGGAAACCTTGCTTCATTAACAACCTCAAAAGAAGTAGAATATGTTTTGGATGAAATACAAAAGTACACACAACAGGTATTTTGTCTATCTAGGATCATTATTATTTTTTTGCTTGTAAGGCGAGAGCTTTTAAAATATTGTAAAACAGTTTTTGAAAAAAATCACTTTTTCCTTACAAATTTTTGCAGGTATGTTTGGATTGCAGTAGTGTACCAGCAAAAGAATATGATTCTGTTTCTATGGTCATTGATACATTTTTGCAAATTATTTTTGGGGCATAGTTAGACTTCATATTTCCTTCTCATTAAATATATGATGTTAGGTTACTTTGAAAAATCTTAGAAAAAATTTGAAATTGTGAAATTGTGTTAAACATTGTTGGAACATTTGGCACCAAAGAATGTAGTTTTATAAAGAGGTCTGTTATAGACTTCCTTTGTAAGATGTGTTTGCTTTAAAAAAATTAAACATATTCAATCACATATTTAATAAATTTGTTTTATGATTATCTCAAGTAAGTGGTTAGAGTAAATAGCAAATAATTCTATAAAATAAGAGGGACTGGCCTCTGAGATCTCTTTCAGCTCTTGATCGGTGATCCTATGGTAATCTGAAAATAATTCCATATGACTCATGCTCACCTTATACATTTCTATGTATAAATACATATATCAGCGGCCAAAGATTATTTAGTACTTTTCTCTTTCAGTGGAACAACAATTTATTGATTGTAACTACAAAAATGACTGCAGAACATATGATAAAGGTACAAATTAATTACAACTACAAACATATAACAAAATTCAAAAGTTACATTTTTTTTACTTTAACATAGAGATACTTATAATTGGTGATTGTTAATATTAAATTTTCAAAGAGGGAGAAACAGGAATTGGTTTTAATAATGTTCTTCCATTGAAAGCTGTAATATTTTAATACTCAGATTTACTTGCTTAAAACTAATGCTATCCATTCGCTTGTATAAATTGATAAAATATTTAAAAATGCTTACTACACCATGCTGGTGCACCCTTGGATGTACAATAAAATTGGTTTTATAGTGGCTTATGAATTTACAGATAGGCTAAAAAGGCAATTATGAATAGTAATTAAAATTTATATAAACATAACAGCTGATTTGCAAAGCCATTATGCTATAACTGTAGTGAGGTTTCTCTGAAAGAAATGGAAGTATAATTTTGCCTTTTGCAATTGTTATTTTAATGTTTTTATTATAAATATACTCTAAAGATAGAAAATACTTTTAAGTTAAACTTCAACAAGAAAAATTTGTAAAGTTTAAGTTTTTATGCTAATGTAACTCATAGAATCATCAGAAGGATTTTTTTGTGTCACATCTGTTTATTTCCTTTATTATTAGAATAGGGGATAGATTACAGAATATCTCACTTAAAATTGAACCTACTTAATATAATTTTGGATTTTCAACAGAACTGTTTATTATTGATAGGAGCATCATCGCTGTTTTTTCTAAAATATTTATGATTTGTATTTCCTGTTTGCTTACTTCTTTGTTTTTAATCCTAATAGCTTTGTTTTTACCGATATCCTTGCAAGATAATATTTTGAATAAATATATTTAAGGTTGAAAATTGAGCTTCCTGTGCCAAAACCAACATATTGACATTGACTTGTGGTATTATTTGCTGCCTTTTTTCTCTTCCTTGTTATTAGAGTGGCATAAAGAGGTAAATAAACATTGGTAAATATGTGACAGTGTAGATTTGGCAGTTAGCTGACTAGCATGTCTTATAGATGAAAAATGGCTATTTGATTTATTTGGAAAGCCAAGCTTTAGCAAAATTTCACACTTAGAAACTTTTACAAGGTGACATTTCTCCAGGTATATCTTTACTTAAGTGCATTATGTCCTAAGTCATTGAAATTCTATAAATTTAAGATAAGTCACATAGATATAGCAAAGGTAGATGTAATCATACCCTTTCAAGGGATAACTTAGGTAAAATAATAGTCATTTAGCCACTTTTAATTAGATGTAACTGTTTGTGCTGTGCTGCTGTTGGTTTTGTTTTTTGTTAAGTATTTTCGCTTTTCTCTAAGTATTTCTAACTTCTTGGCCAGTTCATTTTTTTTCAGGAAACTTTACTCCAAATATGGTGTAAGCAGCTACAGAAGCTCCCAGGGAGTTTGTCTGTCTCTTGCTTATAATTCTAATCATGATAAACCAGAGGGAGATTTCTTTTTAGGTCACTTGTCTTTGTTATAGACAGTTCACATATGTGGGCAGAGCTGTTCCAATAGCACTTTACTTTGAGATATGTTTGTTGGTTTCAAATTCCATTATTAATATCAAGGACTTTACAAATGTTATAGTAATTGTAATTGGAAAAGATCTCATAGGTCACTTAGGCCAATGTATTCTTTAAATAGGAATCTTTTTTTTTATAACCAACTCCATGAGGTAACAATCAAATATTTATTTTTCCTTTTTTTTAACAACTCAACAATTTCCTCCATCTTGAAGCTGCCTATTCTATTATTGGACAGCTCTTTCTGATATGAAGTTTTCCTATACGGATCCACTGTCTTGCTCTTTAAGTTCCTTCCATTAGTTTTAATTTTACACACTGGGGCAGATAGAATAATCTAACCCCATTTTTGTATGGCAAAGCCTGAAATATTTAGATTATGATCCTGTCTCCCTTTATATATGTTTATAATTCAAACTTGCTCTACAGACTGCTGACACATCATATTTACAGTTCTCTGACTTTTCCCCCAAAGATTTTTTAAACACGAATTGCATGTTAGCTGTTTTATAATTGTAAAGCTGATTTTTTACAGCTGGGGATTATATATTTTTGTCTTTTTAATACTATTGACACAATCATTTGATATTTAAAACAATAAAATTAGTAGTATAGGAAAAGAGGTACTCAATGGAACTATAGAGATTTCTGCAAACATTTTGGAGAGCTCCTATGTGACTCAATTATGCTATTGCTAAGACTTTATCCTAAAACATCATTAAAAGGGAAAAGAAGGGACTTGGCTTTGCAGAAATATTCATAGCTACCATATTTGTAATTCCAAATATGTCGAATAATTGGAAACTGAAAATTGTGCTGTATTATTGCGAACGAGGGATCTTAGTCTGTTGAAAGATTTCATGGAGCCCAGGGACTTAAAATCTTTTTGATAAATGTATTTCACTATAACTAATTTCTTTTGTAGCCTTGTGTATTATGTTTTATACTTTAAAAAATCTAATTATGAGAAATGGTTCATAGGATGTGGCAAATGGCCAGAGATGTGCCTAACCTAAAAGATCAAAGGGCTCTTGATATGTGAAAATGTTGTGGTCCTGTAAAAATGAAAGTATGATACACTAAAGGAAATGGGAAAAGAATTATATGAAATAATGAAACATGAGTTTAACAAAACCAGAACTGAGTATTCTTTGACTGAAATAATATGTTTATTACAAAGCCTATGGTGCCTATTGTAATAGAATTTCATATGGACTTGAAATGTCACTGAGCAAACACATTTTTGTTAACTATATATTAATTCATTTAAATACATTAAACACTAAAGGTTTATGAAAGATTTTACCCTTTACTTTGTGTTTTGTATGATTATTTTTAGGTTTATGATGAAATATTAAAAAAGATTCATAACTCTCATCATTCCCCTCATCACGACTAAAAAATTATTTTCTGTTGTCCTAAATATTAATGAGAGATCTCAGCTGCTTCTAAGACTTGACATTTCTTAGATTAATTATATAAAATTGGGCTACTTTTTTACATTCATCTTTAAGTACCTGCCCCACTTTCTATTTTTTTTTTATCAAGTTCCTTTTCCATCAGAGTTTTTTTTTTGAGATAAAAACACCATTTCTTTTTTTTTTTTTTTAAATTTACTCATTTCCCATTTCTTTTTTAGTGGAATAATGTGCTCTTATTAGACTTTCATTCTTGAGAATCTCCCATCCTAATTGAGCCAGTTTCCCTTTAAGATTCTTTTGCACCTAAAATTCTTTGCAGAGTGAGTTTAGTTTGTCTGCTTTTCTACTTTGAGAAGAAATAATTCTTAACTTATGACAGATAGTGTAATTTCCCTGCCCTAATCATATTCAATTTCTGTTCCACCTTTGTGATCTGCATGGGGAATTTGTTATCTAGTTCCTCCTTTTGATTAGGTGGTATGTAGTGTATTCTGAGTTTGATTTTTGTATCACTCATGTTTTCTACTGTGATTTTTCTCTCAAGGGCATGGAGTTTGCATAAAAATATATTCTTTTCACATTTAATGACATTTTACCATCATTTTTATTTAATGATTTCACCTCGCCAACAATTTCTAAATCCTAAAGAGGAAGATGTTAGCACTACCTGCCTAGCTACCTTTATATAGTTGTTAGGATAAAAGGGTCTTTTTTTAAACACAGAAATCTTAATAAACTATAGATATCTAAGCTATTATTCTTTAGCAGAAGAATGATGTGGGCAGTTTTTTCTGGCTACTATTCAATGGGTAAAATGGAATAGATGTGGGAATATCTGACAGAAGATACAATTCTTGGTAGATGATAATTAAGGCTAGAATAGTTCCCATAGGAAGTGAAAAGGATTGTGGATATGTGATATAAAAAATAACATATACTGAAACTTGAACTGAGTGATAGACATTCAGGAAATTGAGAGACCAGGGTTATCTAGGCTGATGAGGGAGAAAGTCATGGAGGATTATGAGACTGTGGAAAAAGAGTAACTATGTAAACATAGATTGGGCTACTTCAAGAGGCAGTGGGTTCCCCCTGTTTGTCAATTAGCATTTATTGGGAGATTCATACATGCTTGATTAAGATTTGGAGATATACAAAAAAGATAAAAGTAGCCCCTTTTCTCAAGAAGCAAACATTCTAATTGGGAAAAGAAGGCAAAGAAAGGAAAAAGAAAGGGAATAAGCATTTATTAAGTATTTACTATGTATCAGGCAGTGTGCTAAGCGCTTTACAAATGTTATCTCATTTGATTATAACAACACTGTGCAATACATGTTATTATTGTCTCCATTTTAAAGTTGAAGAAACGGATATAGAGAAAAGTGGCTTGCACAGGTCACCTAACTACTGTGTCTGAGGTAGGATTTGTCTTAATTCAATCCCAGCACTCTATCGACTATGCCAAGATGTAAATTTACAACATATAAATACTAGGTACATGCAAGATATATGCAGAGTATGTGGAAGATACTTTCAGACGGGAAAGCAATAATACCTGGGGGATTCTTAGTGAACAAAGTAGCAATCAAAAAATAAAGCTGATGAACTTCATTTCCTTGGAGAGGTCCTCAGCCTTTCATTCAGAACCTTTTTGTTCACCATCATTTTACTGAACTCTAGAGAGATGAGGTAATTTTTAGTTTCTTCACTCTCAATAGATTTGAAGCTGAAATTAGATAAGGAGTATATATGAGAAATGCTTAAGAACGGTACATCATGTGTGATAAGTAACAACAGAGAAATGAAACAGAAAAATTAGGAGGTAATCTAAGAAGAAATTGCAGCTAATTGAGACCCTTTAATATTGGGGAAAAGTAGTATGTCCCAAATCCTTCATAGATTCTACTCTTAAAATAGTACAGTCATCTATATTTATAATTGATGACATGAGTTATTTTAATCACATTTTGACAAGTGTGTTTAAGAAATAAGGAAATAATTTAATACCTCCAAAAATGATTCAAGGTGTTTTTTTTTTAAGTTATGACATGGCAGATCATCATCTAAGTATTGTGGATAAGTGATTTGTGGAATATCTCAGTCTGCAGTGAGATAAATTTGGTTGTTCTAGAGGTTGATTGCAAAAATATAGAGAAAATCTTTATTTAATATGGCAAATGTGGCTATTTATCTTGAGCTTTGGGAGCCAGCAGAATGATTCTGTTCTTTACATTATGCTCTTTATGCTAAATATACCACTGTTCTAATGAAATGTGTTGTGTTGTTTTTATTTCTTCTGGTTGTGCAGAAAGTATCTCCTTGGGTAGGACTGCGCAAGATCAATATATCCTACTGGGGATGGGAAGACATGTCTCCTTTCACAAATACAACTCTACAGTGGCTTCCTGGTGAACCGAATGACTCTGGATTCTGTGCATATCTAGAAAGGGCTGAGATAGCAGGCCTGAAAGCTAACCCTTGCACATCTGTGGCAGATGGCCTTGTCTGTGAAAAGCCTGTTGGTGAGCAGTCCACTAAGTTAAATTTTTTTGAAAAAATAGGACTTCCAGGGTCATTAAGTATTCCTGAATGTATACTGTGTAAAGAACACCTTTTATGACATTGATCCTTTGGTATTAGCAAAATAAATATCTCACTTCTCTAAAACTTTTTTTTCTTATCAATAGTCTCAGGTAAGATAAAGTATATGTTATCTTTTAACTTAAAAACATCCTTTTGAACCTGGTTGATGACATGTAATTGGTTCATCTGGCTGCTATATTTAGTCCATGATGGTTCTGCCACTGATGTTATCATGGATCATTTTCCCCTTATTTTTAATTTAAGCTTAGTTGAAATAACAGTCCTACTATGATTACACCTTTAGACTACTGAAGTCTGTGCTATGCCAGTGAAGTTTAAGGTATGACAGATCTTCCTAGATAGGCTTCAGATACAGGCCTAGTCATAGGCTATATATTTTTTGTTATAGAACAATTTTTTTCTAAATTTTGAAAGGCTCATTCATAGGGTTTCTTCAGTGATGAATTTTTTGGCCTAAATCTGTCATGAATTACATCTACTAGGGTATAAAGTGGCTGTGATCCAAATTGGTTAAGAAGGTACCCTAATCAATGAAATCACAAATAATGAAGTATTGATTAAGAATTTAAATTATGAGTAAATAAATAAAATTATTCATTTTATGGTAGGATGTTTTTGTAATATGCAGAACTCTTTGTTTGGTTCTAATTTATTATATACGAAAAATATTAAGAGTAGGACAAATAAATTTAATGCATACTCATGAATTAATAATAATCTAGAATGATTTCATTGTGTATCTGTTAGTTTTATGGTAAAAAGGGAACTACATATTTTACCTAATTTTATGGAATAGTTTCAGTTAAACAGATTATTTTAATTAAAATTTGGAAATTCAAATCATGCTTCACTTTTAACATTTTATTGTAATTCTATCTGCTTTTATATGTATGATGTGAGCATCTGGTTTATGATATTTAAGGAAAAATCAGTGCTATAAATAATTATTTTCTATGCAATGTTTAGTTTATATGTGACAAACTAGAAGGCCATTAATTTTATGTAACTTCATGGGAATTAAATCATATAATGTGAAAATATATATGCAGAGTTATATTTTCTTAAAATTAAAAAATTCACTATTAATAAATTTAAAATCAGTTTTGATCACTATCTTCATTTTTAGTTGCCTTACATTATGAATTTGGTAAATGTAGCTTTTTAAAAATGTAATGTGACCTTTTTATACTAGAAATAGCTGAAATATTTAGAAAAGGGACTAATGTTTTTAAAAAATTAAAATTAAAAAGAACAAAAATAACCAATATTTACTGTCTTAAATTGTGTAAGTAAATAAAGTAAACTGATATTTGCATTTTTGGTGTTTTCTACAGAATTGGTGCTTAATAATTTTTGTTGTTGATTTATTTCAGTCAGTCCAAACCAAAATGCAAGGCCATGTAAAAAGCCATGTTCCTTAAGGACAACATGTTCTAACTGCACAAGCAATGGCATGGAATGTATGTGGTGTAGCAGTACAAAACGATGTGTTGACTCAAATGCCTATATAATTTCTTTTCCATATGGGCAGTGCCTGGAGTGGCAAACTGCCACTTGTTCCCGTAAGTACTTCAGTAGCCTGAAAATCATCTGTTAATTATAAATGGCATTGATTTTTGTCTCTGACAGAAACAGTCATTTGAAGAAAAGAAAAAAAAAGAAAATAATTTCAACAGATATGTTCATTATTATCTTGCACTTAATTGTGTGATTCATTTTTTTAATTTAGAGAAAAATATATTATGATTAATATATGATTATAAAATTAGAAATGTTTTGAATGAAGGTATTTATTAATGACATATTTATATTACACTTTAAAGTTTGCAAAGTTGTTTTAGGTCATAGTCCCATAAGATATATAGTATAGTCATTATTATTATCCTTATTTTCCAGATAAGAATTTTGAGAATAAGAGAATTAAAGTGATAAAATCCTTTCTCCATTTTTATTTAAAGTTGCATGGGTAAACATATTTATAAAGTACCTTCTGCTTTAGAATCCTTACTAATTGTCAATTCCAAGGCAGAAGAATGGTAAGGGATTATCAGTTGGGGTTAAGTGACTTGCTCAGGGTCATACAGCTAGAAGTATCTGAAGTCATATTTGAACTTGGGTTCTTTAGACTTCAGGGCTGGTGTTTTAAATAGTGGGTTACCTATGTACTTTAGTAATAATGTTTATTAGGGCTCATTAATTAAAAAAGAAAACTTTAAATGAATAAATAAGGTCTCAATTAAAAAAAATCTCCCTCTTAACATCAATTAGTAGTCAACAAGTATTGATTAAACACCTATGTTTGTTAAAACCTGCACTCTTCATTTGGGTTACAAAGACAAGAAAAAAAATAAAATAGTAAAGAAGGAAGGAAAGAAGAAAACAAGGAAGGAAGAAACTAATAAATTGACTTCACCCTCAAGGAGTTTACATTCTATTGTGGAATGTATATAAGCTAAATATATAAATGTAAAATAATTTGTAGGAATCACCTAACTGTTGGAGGCATCAGAAAGGTCTTGTGTAGAACATGATACTTAAGCTTCATCTTAAAGGAAACTAGGGAATTCCATTGATGGAGGAGAGTAAGGAGTGAATTTCATCTATTAGGACATGTCCTTCAAAGTCATGGGGACAAGAGAATAGGATATTGTATTTGAGAGACAGTAAGAAGCTTCACTTGGCTGGATTGTATAGTGTGCAGACAGTTGTAATACCTGGGAATATGGCATTGGATCAGTTCTGAAGGATTTAATAAATCAATCAGAAAGCACTTGTTAAGCACTTACTATATGCCAGCTCTATAGATATAAAGAAAGGCAAAACCACATTTTCCTTTAAAGGAAGTTGAATTCTTAGAGGGGAAAAAAGGAAATAATGAAGTATGTAGTAGGAATATATAGGGTGGATGGGAAGCAGTCTCTAAGAGGAAGTCACCAACTGTTTGAGGATGAGGAAGGACCTCCTTCAGGAGATGGGTTTTTAGTTGAGACTTGGAAGAGATTTAGGGGTGGAAGTTAAAAGGGAGGGTACAGAAAAGGGATGCAAAGGGGCACTCACAAGTTGCAGCAAATAGGTTAGTGGTTGTTTCAATGCCAAACAAGGTTAATATTTGACCCTGCAGGCAATAAGATGCTAATAAGAGCTTCTTGAGTAGAGGAGAGGTAAAGTCAGATTTGTTTTAAGAGCAGTACTTTGTCAGCTACCTAGTGAATGGATGTGGAGGAGAGAACTAGAAGACAAGACTAATTAGGAGGCTAGTTAATTGGTATAGGCAAAAAATGATAAGGACCTGCATTAGACCATATTGAGTTGCCATATGAACAGAAGAAGGGAACTAACTTAAGACATCTTGTGAAGGTATAATCAATAAGACTTAATAACTGATTAAATGTTCAAAATGGAAGATGACTGAAATTTTGTAGCTATGGAACTAGAAGTACCCTCTAGCTCTCCTTCCCCTTGAAATAGGAAGAAGGGTGGGGTTTAAGACAAGATAATGAGTTCTGTTTCAGACATAGTGAGTTTGAGATACTGCCTATGTGGGAAATAGAAATAAATTGTTGTGAGGGTGTGGTAAAAATAATGTAACCAGTTTTGTAGTGATAGAACAAATGATGAATATGTATCAAAAAGATGAGTCGGGTGTTGGTGAAATAATATTTTCATAAACACCAAGTTGAATTTTCTTGTGCTTTTTCAAAGTTATTCTGTAAGTATTTTGTAAAGGGAGAAGATATTTAGCAAGTTTTTTCATTTTACATTTTTTTCTTTTTGTTTAATTTTTATAGAAAATATTAGTTTATAGCTTCTAATGCAGCTATTTTGTTTCAAATAAAATACTTCTCAGGAAAAGTTTCAACTTAAAATAGTGCAAATATTTTTTCATCATTAGGATCAAAGTGTGAGATCTATTTCAATTTAGGTAAAACATTTATTACCACAAGTAACTGTTCCAGCTTCTGGGAATATTAAGACAAAATGAAACAAATCTTGTCCTTGATTAATTTATATTTTACTTCGGTATTATAACATGCTCATAGAAAAGTAAATGAAAGATATTTGGTGTTATCCTTTATTCTTTTCTCTCCCTTATCTCAACATATCCAGGGAGTCAACATAGCTTGACATTTTATCCACTGCAACATTTTCTATCTTTCTTTTTACTATTCACAAAATTGCCACCTTTGTGGCCCTCATCACTTCTTTTCCAAACAATATCTAACAATAGTTCCTTCCTACCTGTTCTCCCTGTCTTAAATTTTCCTCCCTGTAATCCAACTTCTACCTAACTACTGAAATTATTTTTCCTAGATATGATCATTTTGTTCTCCTCAATAAACTCTAAAGGCTCCTTATATTGGCCCTTGGGTAGACCTCTGTATCTGAATGTATGCAAAAGTCTTCAGTGCTTACAGTGTGTAAAACATAGCACTAAATATTGAGGATATAAAGAATAAAGCTAAACAGTCCCTTTACAACCTATTCCCATCCTACTTTTCCAGTTTCTTGATATCTTACTGTATTATATCCTTTCTGCACTTGGCTATTCAGCTAATCTTATCTTTGTGATTTTGCCTGTGCTATTTTTTAAGCCCTAATATCTTTTTTTATATATATCCTTCTATATTAATTTTATTTGTTACAGGGCTAGGCAATGGGGGTTAAGTGACTTGCCCAGGGTCACATAGCTAGGAAGTGTCTGAGGCCAGACTTGAACCCAGGACCTCCTGTTTCTAGGCCTGACTCTCAATACACTGAGCCATCGAGCTGCCCCCTGTGCTATTTTTTTGAATAAAACCTCCTTACTTCTGCTCATAGAATATCTAACTTCCATTAGCACACAGTGTAAGTCTTACCTTCTCCGTGAAGCATTGCTTGGTATCTCAAAATATGAGTTCTCTACCCATCTAAAGTATTTTTTATTTAAATTGTATTAATTCTTAACATCCTTACGTATATATTGTCCCCTAATCAAAGGTGAACTCTAGTACAGGAGCTCTTTCAATTTTGTCTTCATGTCCTCAGGACCCAGCATAGCAACTTGTGATAATGACGTATCAAATAATTAGGTTTATTTGTTAGACAACTAGGTTTAATTGTTATTATCATAGTTTCCTAGGTGCAAAAGTAGCAGGGATTGCATCTTACATTTTTGTTTTAGGTTTTTAGTCTGGACCTGTGATTTCATCTTTGTGAAAAATTCTTTTTATTTATTTTTATATTTATTTTATTATTTATGTATTTTAAAAAAGTATTTTCCCATGGTTACATGTTTCATGTTCTATCCCTCCTCTCTACACTCCCCTTTCCTGGAGCTGACAAGCAATTCCCCTGGGTTATATATGTATGTACATGGATATCATAACCTGTTTCTACATTATTCCATTTTTGTAATAAGAGTAATCTTTTAAAACCCAAGCTCCAAATCATATGCTCATATATACGAGGGATGAATCATGTTTTTCTTCTGTGTTTCTACTTCAACAGTTCTTTTTCTAGATGTGGATAGCATTCTTTCTCATATGTTCCTCAGGATTGTCCTGAATCATTGTATTGCTATTAGTAGCAAAGTATATTACATTTGATCATTCCATAATGTTTCAATTTCTGTGTGTGATATTCTCCTGGTTCTGCTCATTTCATTCCACATCAGTTCATCGAGGTCTTTCCGGTTCTTACAGAAATCAAGCAGCTCATCATCCCTTGCAACACAATGGTATTTCATCACCATCATAGACCACAATTTGTTTAGCCATTCCCCAGTTGAGGGACAATCACTCATTTTCCAATTTTTGCCACCACAAAAAGTGCAGCTATAAATATTTTTGTCTTATGAGAAATTCTTGATAGAGAATCTCTCTTCACGGATACAGGTAAACAGCTGATCTTTAATATCATCTTTGAGAATTGGCTGGGATCACTGAGAAGTTCAATGAGTTGCCCAAGTCCACATAGCTAGCCTTTATTAGACGTAGGACTTGAACCTTGGGCTTCTTGATTCCAAAACCACCTCTCTATCCAACATCCTATGCTGTCTCTCTCCATCAGAAATACTAGACTGAATACAGAATCCTGACATTATTTTTTTTTCTATAAAATGTGGCTAGAAAATTGTCATAATGTATTTTATTCATCTATCATATATATGCATATATATATGATATATATACTGGCATGTGTATATATATATCATATATACATACAGATACACACATTTTTTAAATGGCCAAAGAATAATTTTGGTTTATACTATTGGTTACATGCTGCATATGATACAATATAATACTTTAGTTTACTATGCAGTATAAATCATTAAAATTTTTACAGTTCATTGCATTGTATTTGGATTTTTTAACTCTTGGTTAAGCTTACAAAATCAACATAAGACCCAAATCTGAAGAGCCCTTCTCTATTTACAAACCCACCACATTTACAAAAAATTCACAATGAGAAAGATGAAGCATAAGCCTTTCCCATTTCCTTAGTAATTGTTTTATAGGGTCTATTCTAAAGATTTGATAGCAAATAAACAAAAACAACAATAGTTTATCCAAAATCAAAGATTACATTATTTAAAATCTATATAACTTTATTTTATTTTACTTTGTTGTGAAATTAACATTGATAATTAAGGAAATCCTAGAGTACTCTAAAAAGAAAACAAAAAAACAACTAACATAAATTAGACACAAAACTAATATGGTAAAGTATGACCAAATGCTTACTGTTTGTTATTCAAAGCAGTATTTGCTCATGAAGAAGATAATTAAACATTAATTAAATATTTAATGAACCATAATTAGGAACAAGTCTGCCTATGCCTCTGCTCTGGCATAACATGCTATTCTAGATTTAACTCTTTTTTTTTGTTCTAACTCTTTAGCCCCTTTTGCCATTATAGAAGTTCTTCACTGATTTGCCAGTGAATCTGATAGACAAATGGATATTGAAACCCCATAGATATTGAATACTTTTCTTCTTTCCAGTCCCTGGGTTTAATTACTTATTGCCTTTCTACCTCATAATTTCACTTTCCATAATTGTATACTCTAAGGATGATGAATCCCCAAAACTCACCTAATGTCTTTGCCAATTTTATAAATAAAAATATTTGAGAATTTAGCAAATTCCACAATTTATAAAATCAACTAATTACATTAAAATATGGACACAAAAATATTTTTAAAAACTTTATGAGCCACAGGTTAAGACTGTATACTACAGCCTAAATTAACCAATATGACTCAAAGAACCCACATGTATTCTTTTTCCATTTTAAATTAACAAGTAAAGTTATATAGGCATAGAAAAGTGAGTCTTTGTTCTTAATTAGGCAGGACTGAAATAGTGAAGTGATGAAATCAGAAGTCATGAAAAATATACATAACTTATGCTAGATTTAATTGATTTTTACTGCCTTGTACATGTGTTCAGTAAATATTAGTTTGTTTTTGGGAATAGTTCAATTTTATTTAAGCTTGGCCTAAAAATACAGTGTTCCTAAAAATTGGTGTGTTGTTCACATTATTCTCATCTTTAAGGACTCTATGAAGAAAAAAGGTTGAATCTTCTATACAACAAAACTGTTGTTATTAAATTGAAAGGATAGTATAATTAACAAATTGAGGAAGAAAAAGGAAAATATATTTTGTTATGGGGAAATATACCTGACCAAGCAACTAGGTTTCTTTGACAGGGAATTTGAAGGTGGGGAATAAAGGTGGGAAATAAACATTGGGACAAAAATAGTGGATGTAAATATTTGAACTTGAAAGTATCTTTCTTCAAAGTTACAGAAATGGCATATGTGAAAAGTATGTCAATTCAAGAATGGTTTAAATAAGTTACTATTTCCAACATCCACATTTCATAATAGGTTAAATTTTTTTTGCTAGTATTCTGATATCTCGATAAAGTTATATTTAGGCCTCTTTCTTGGAATATTTAGAAAGCATTGGAATTAACAGGCATTTCAGCTATAAATTATGAAATAAAACTTACATTTCTTGTATGAATTGTAAGGGCATTGTGGTGCCTGAATATGTAGCTTCCAATTTTTAGAATCTGAAGACTTGGATTAGATCTTGGTTCTGCAACTTCTTAGCTTTCTGATTGTTGGCTAATCATTTAATTCAAGAAGTGTTATATCCTTTTTCTTCATCTGTAAAATTTATTGTTGGTCAGGGATTCCTAATCTTTTTTGGTGACATGAACCTCTTTGACAATCTGATGGAGCTTATGGACCTCTTCTCAGAATATTTCTTTTGAAATTCATAAAATAAACTATATAAGATTTCAAAGGAAACAAGTTATATTGAAATAGAGTAACTTCCATGCTAATATGGCCACAGAGTAGAAGCAGAGCTCTTCGTCTCCTCTCCATGGAATGAGACACAGAGCCTCAAAAGGACAAACCCAAAGTCAGATGAGCAAAGGAGTTCCATGATAGGGCATAGCATGGAAGGTAGGCTAAGTTTGGGCATTTCCACATTTAAAGGGGGCAATATTACTCCCACCAGGGTGTGATCTCATCATCCCTCTCCCACTCCACCTATGGTGCCAGAGTCAGAGAGATCATGGAACAACTTCTAAGTTTTCAAAGGGTGACTGGTTGAGGTCAACACAGACTTACCCCTAAGAAAAATGAGACTTGGGATCCCAGGAGGCTGAGGAAATGTGGTGATAAGGCACAGAGATTGGGCAGAGAGGGGCAGTTCACAGCAGATACTGCAGAGACTCAAAAATTAGCCTCAGAGCAAAAACCTCTCCTGTAGTCAATACAGAGACTTGCCTAACACTCCACACCCAGGCAGGGGCTGGACTTGCCCCTAAGAGCAATGAGACTTGGGTCCCCAGAAGGCTGAGGAATGTGAAGCTTAGATGAAGAAACTGCGCAGGGATGCAACCTCTCTGAAAAACTTCTTTGGAGCCCAATTCAAAGACTGCCCACTTAGACCTCTGACCAGGAATTAAAAAATGCAATGGCAACCAACTCCCAAAAACAACAGCCCACAACTACCAAAAAAAAAAACAAAAAAAAACAACCAAGAAGAAAATCTTAACCCTCAATAATTTTTATGCAGAAAAAATCCAGACTAAAGAGGAGACAGCAGATGATGACAAACAAGTGAACACGTCCAAACCTTCCAAAAAAAATTGAAATTGGTCTTAAGCTCTTGAAGAGTTCAAATTTGAGATTATGAGACAGATGGAAGAGATTTGGCAAGAAATGTGGGAAATAGTTAAAAAAGAAAATAACAGTTTAAAAGACAGAATCTCTCACTTAGAAACTGAAGCTGAGAAATCAAATGAAATAATAAGCAAATTGAAGACCAGAAATGACCTGCTGGAAGCCATGAAAAGCAGGATAGACCAAACTGAAAAGGAAAATCAAAAGATCATAGCAGAAAACCAGTCTTTAAAGACCAAAATTGGGCAAGTAGAAGTTGATTATCTCATAAGACAACAAGAATTAATAAAGCAAAATCAAAGGAGCAATAAAATAGAATGAAACATGAAATATTTCACTGAAAAATTAATGATCTTGAAAACAGATCTAGAAGAGACAATTTGAGAATCATTGGTTTATCTGAAAACCCAGAAATAAATAGAAATCTTGATATCATATTACAAGAAATTATCCAAGAAAACTGCCCTGATGTTCTGATGTTCTTCAACAAGAGGGCAAAATAGACATTGAAAGAGTCCATAAATCACCCTCTACATTAAATCTTCAAAAGACAACCCCCAGGAATATAATTGCCAAATTCAAAAGCTTCCAAGCTAAGAAGAAAATATTACAAGAAGCCAGAAAGAGACAATTCAGATATCAAGGAACACCAATCAGGATTACACAGGATCTAGCAACCTCCACACTAAAGGACCTCAAGGCTTGGAATATGATATTTAGAAAGGCAAGAGAATTGGGTCTACAACCAAGGATAACCTATCCATCACAATTGACTATATACTTCCATGGGTAAGTATGGGTATTCAGCAAAATAGAAGACTTCCAAATATTTATAAAGTCCAGAAATAAATGGAAAATTTGATATTCAAATAAAAAAAACAAGAGAAATAAGAAAAGGTAAATAAGAAAGAGAAGGAAGAATTTTTTCTCATTTTTTTCTTTATGGGCTTCAATAAGGTCAAATTGTTTATATTCCTATATATGAAAATGTTATTTGTAATTCTCAGAAATTGTATTCACTATTATATTAGTTAGAAGAATTATTTGTAGGTAGAGATTGGGGTACTACGTGGTTTAAAAATGATTTATATAAAAAAAGAAAAGGGGGAGGGAATAGAAGATGACACCAAGAGGAACTTGAAGGAATAAGAAAATTAGGATAATCTATACCACACAAAGAGGCACATGGGAGGTGGAGGGGAAGAACACGTTTATAAGAAGGAGAGGAAGAGAGTGCTAATAGGTAATACTCAAACCTTACTCGCAGTAGAATTAGTTCCAAGAGGGAAAAGCATCTAGATCCATGGGGTATTGAATTCTATTTTATCCTATAGGGAAGTTGAGAGGGGAAACAAATGGGGGGAGTGTGGTGGAGAGTAAAAAAAGAGAAATAGAGTGGGGAGGGAAATAAAAAGGGAGGAGGCAGAAAGGGACGATAGGGAGGGAACCAATAATAGGGAGGGAAAGTGGAGGGGTAGCTTAAAAAGACCCCAAATTTGGTTAAAGAACAAATCATAGAAACAATAATTTCATTGAAGAGAATAACAAGGATGAGACATCCTATCAAAATTTAAGGGATGAAGGCAAAACAGTACTCAGAGGGAAATTTATATCCTTGAGTGCATATATTAACAAATTAGGGAGAACAGAGGTCAATGAATTGGGCATACAAATTAAAAAATAGAAAGTAAACAAATTAAAAATCCCCATATCAAAACTAGAGATCCTAAAAATTAAAGGAGAAATTGATAAAATCAAAAGTAAAAGAACTATTAAATTAATAAATGACTAGAAGCTGGTACTTTGAAAAAAAGAAATAAAATAGACAAAGTACTGGTCAATCTATTAAAAAAAAGGAAAGAAGAAAACCAAATCAATAGTATCAAAGATGAAAAGGGAGATCTCACTTCTTTTTTTTTAAAACCCTTAACTTCCGTGTATTGGCTCCTAGGTGTAAGAGTGGTAAGGGTGGGCAATGGGGGTCAAGTGACTTGCCCAGGGTCACACAGCTGGGAAGTGTCTGAGGCCAGATTTGAACCTAGGACCTCCAGTCTCTAGGCCTGACTCTCAATCCACTGAGCTACCCAGCTGCCCCAGAGATCTTACTTCTAATGAAGAGGAAATCAAGGCAATCATTAAAAACTATTTCACCCAATTATATGGCAATAAATATGGCAATCTAGGTGATATGTTGAATATTTGCAAAAATATAAATTGCCTAGATTAATGGAAGAAGTAGAATATTTAAATAATCCCATATCAGAAAAAGAAATTGAATAAGCCATCAAAGAACTCCCTAAGAAAAAATCCTCAGGACCAGATGACTTCACAAGTGAGTTCTATCAAACATTAAAAGAACAACTAATCTCAATAGTGTACAAACTATTTGACATAATAAGCAAAGAAGGAGTTTTACCATATTCCTTTTATGACATTAGTATGGTACTGATTCCAAAGCCAGGCAGACCAAAAACAGAGAAAGAAAACTACAGACCAATCTTCTTAATGTACATTGATGCAAAAATCTTAGAGTACTAGCCAAAAGACTCCAGCAAGTGATCACAAGGGTTATTCATTATTATCAGGTGTGATTCATACCAGGAATGCAAGGATGGTTCAATATTAAGAAAACAATCCACATAATTGGCCAAATTGACAAGCAAACCAACCAACAAACAAACAAAAAAACCACATGATTATCTCAAT
Source organism: Gracilinanus agilis (assembly GCF_016433145.1). NCBI lineage: Eukaryota > Metazoa > Chordata > Mammalia > Didelphimorphia > Didelphidae > Gracilinanus > Gracilinanus agilis. Next base: position 627,156,366 of record NC_058131.1, read on the forward strand.
AGATGCAGAAAAAGTCTTTGACAAAATACAACACTCATTCCTATTGAAAACACTAGAAAGTATATGAATAAAAGGGCCTTTCCTAAAAATAATAAACAGTATATATCTAAAACCATTAGCAAGCATCATCTGCAATGGGGATAAATTAGAAGCATTCCAAATAAGATCAGGAATGAAACAAGGATGTCCATTATCATCTCTATTATTTGTCATTATACTAGAAATACTAGCAAATGCAATTAGAAAAGAAAAAAATTGAAGATATTAAAATAGGCAATAAGGAGACTAAGCTATCACTCTTTGCAGATGATATGATGGTCTCCTTAAAGAATCCTAGAGAATCAACTAAAAAACTTGTGGAAATAATCAACAATTTTAGCAAAGTTACAGGATACAAAACAAACCCACATAAATCATAAGAATTCCTATATATTTTCAACACATCTCAGCAGCAAGAATTAGAAAGAAAAATTCCATTTTAAAATCACCTTAGACAATATAAACGACTTAGGAATCTATCTGCCAAGACAAACACAGGGATTATATGAACACAACTACAAAACACTTTCCACACAATTAAAATTAGATCCAAACAATTGGAAAAACATTAATTGCTCATTGCTAGGATGAACTAACACAGTAAAAATGACAATCCTACCTAAATTAATTTACTTATTCAGTGCCATACCTATCAAAATACCAAGAAACTTTTTACTGAATTAGAAAAAACTATAACAAAGTTCATTTGGAAGAAGAAAAGATCATTCGTGATCAAGGGAAATAATGAAAAAAATGTGAATGAAGGTGGCCTAGCAGTACCAGATCTAAAACAGTATTATAAAGCAGTGGTTATCAAAACAATTTGGTTCTGGTTAAAAGACAGAAGGGAAGATCAGTGGAATGGACTTGGAGAAAATATCCTCAAGAAGACAGTGTATGAAAACCCAAAGAGCTCAGCTTTGGGGACAGAAATCCACTATTTGACAAAAACTACTGGGAAAATTGGAAAACAATATGGGAGAGATAGGTTTAGATCAACATCTTATACCCTATACCAAGATAAATTCAGAATGGGTGGGTGACTTGAATACAAAGAAGGAAACTATAAGTAGATTATGTGAATATAGAATAGTTAAATGTATTGGAAAGGAAAGATTTTTATGACCAAGCAATACTTAGAAAATATTACAAAATGTAAAATAAATTGTGTTGATTACATTAAATTAAAAAGGTTTTTGTAGAAACAAAGCCAATGCAATCAAAATTAGGAAGGAAGCAACAAATTGGGAAATAATCTTTATAACACAAACCTCTGACAAAGGTCTAATTACTCAGATTTATGAGGAGCTACATCAATTGTACCAGAAAGCAAGCCATTCCTCAATTAATAAATGAGCAAGGGATATGAATAGGCAATTTTCAGATAAAGAAATCAAAACTATCAATAAGCACATGAAAAAGTGTTCTAAATCTCTTATAATTAGAGAAATGCAAATCAAAACAACTCTGAGGTACCACCTCACACCTAGCAGATTTGCTAAAATGACAGCAAAGGAAAGTAAAAAATGTTGGAGGGGATATGGCTAAATTTGGACCTTAATGCATTGCTGGTGGAGTTGTGAATTGATCCAACCATTCTGGATGGCAATTTTGAACTATGCTCAAAGAGCACTAAAAGAATGCCTGCCCTTTGATCCAGCCATACCATTGCTGGGTTTGTACCCCAAAGAGATCATAGGGAAAAAGACTTGTACAAAAATATTTATAGTCACGCTCTTTGTGATGGCAAAAATTAGAAAACGAGGGTGTGTGTGTATCCATGTGAGGAATTCCATGTGAACTGGAATGACCTCCAGGAATTGATGCAGAGAGAAAAGAGCAGAACCAGAACATTGTACACAGAGACAGATACACTGTGGCACAATCAAATGTAATGGACTTCTCTACTACAAGTAATGCAAGAATCCAGGACAATTCTGAGGGACTTAGGAGAAAGAAAACTATCCACATCCAGAGAAGGAACTATGGAAGTAGAAACACAGAAGAAAAACAATTGCTTGATCACATGGGTCGATGGGGACATGATTGGGGATGTTGAGTCTAAGTGATCACTCTAATGCAAATATTAATATGGAAATAGATCCTGATCAGTGACATATGTAAAACTCAGTAGAATTGCTCATTGGCTATGGTGGGGGGGGGAGAGAAAGAACATGAATCATATCACCATGGAAAAATTCTAAATCTATTAATTACATAAAAATTTTCAAAGTCCAAAAAAAAAAAAAAAGGAAAAAGAAAGAAATGGAGTTATCAAAACATAAAAATACCTCCCCAAAAAAACACCAAGTTTACAGATCTCAGAGTAAGACTGTCTATTCTAAGGGATCTTTTGAGTCCTGAGATCTCAATTTTTTAATCACTGTTCTTATACCCTAATACAGTAGCTTTTATATGAATCTTTTAATGTTGTATTCATAAAATTAATTATTGAATGATGTTATCCATAGTCTTTGGCCATATGCTGAGGGAGTCATGGTTGGCAAAAAAAAAGGTGATTCATGTTCATATTGTGCTTTAAAGTAATTTCTTCACAACAAGGTACTTTTTTCCAATGATGCTAGAGGACAAATAGTACAAGAATTATTATTTTAGTTTTACTGATTAAGACATTTTTGAAACATTAAATGACTCCAAGGGTCACACCAGCTAATGTGCATTAGAAGAGAGATTTGAATTCTGATCTATCCTAGGGTTGACTTAAATGCTATTTCCCCTACAACAATAAAATATAATACTGTAAAGATGTAGCAAAGTCTGTCCTCTAGGAGTTTATAATCTCATTGTCACATTCTTAAGATAATACAGAAGATAACAACTTTTAAAAAACTTATAAACTTGTTAATAAAATCTCCCTTAATTTTCAAAAGCTAGGTGATTTTTAAAAAGGTTAGAACTATAGATTTTATTTCTTTTTTTTTTTTAACCCTTGTACTTCGGTGTATTGTCTCATAGGTGGAAGATTGGTAAGGGTGGGCAATGGGGGTCAAGTGACTTGCCCAGGGTCACACAGCTGGGAAGAGGCTGAGGCCGGGTTTGAACCTAGGACCTCCTGTCTCTAGGCCTGACTCTCACTCCACTGAGCTACCCAGCTGCCCTGAACTATAGATTTTAGAAAAAAGGTAATATCTGTTCTATTTTAGTCTTAATTTTTTTTAAATTAAGCATATGTTAGAAATGTTAAGAAATCAAATTAATTGTGTTTGGATTTTCTAACTTAATGCATTTTTATAAATGAGCGTCATGAACAGTTTTTGAACTTCATGTATCTCTGCTTTCAGTGATCTGTACACTATATCCATCAGTGCTGTTTCTTACCTCATTATGACTCATTATGCAATCTTTGTGACTTACTATAACCAGAAACATTGTAAAATTTTTAATTATTTTAAAATCATCTGGAAAGTATTGCTTAAGATGTTTCTATCGTTTAATACTTTTATCATGGAAATTTAGATTTAATTGAAAAAGAATAAGAGTAAAATATTTGTTTTTTATGTTTTTAGCTGAATCATTTAATTGATGCTAACAAGATTTTAGTACTATGTAAAAGTCAACATAGTATCATATTCAAGGAAATGAAGTGCATTGCTGTTGAAATGAAGCCATATTCAATTTTATTCTTACATTATTTCTTAGATTAAGCATATGAGGAATAGTTAGTTTTAAGAAATCAAATTGTGTTTGCATTTTTCTAACTCAATGTACTTTTATGAATGAGCATTATGCACAGTTTTTTAAATTTATGGATCTCTGTTTTAGTGTTGTGGACACTGCTTCCACCAAAGCAGATTTCAACATCATTATGACTTATTGTGAGTTACAATGACCAGAAATATATTTGAAATAATTTATCCATTTTAAGTGGATATTTAAAAATTCATTAAAAATCTCAAAAGAAAAATTATTTTTAATATCTGTTCTCATTTAGTCTTAAGCTTTTAAAAATTAAACATACGAGGCACAGTTTGTTATACATTTAAGAAACCCTGAGTTGGTTCTAAAATTTTCAAAAAGAGTGATATTTAGAATTTTGGAATATTTTTAGAATTCATTTCTATTAATTAAATAATAGCAACAGAAAATCCATACATTAAGATAAAATTTCTTCTGTCAGTTTACATTTGCATAATTGAAAACTCTTTGGAATATTTTAGTAAACTTTTAAAATTAAATTAAAAAGTAAAGTTCTTTTTAAATGCATATAGACTTGATACCTTTCTGAAATACAAAAAAAACATCATGTAGCTTTTGTTATAGAACTACAGATTTAGGGAAGTGACAACACACTCTCTTGACTTGAAGGTCCTTTCCCCCCCATTTCTACTAGCAGGATACTAGATAATTGAAAAGTAATAAAATTCTTGGTCAACGAAGCCACAAGCCTTCACATTTGTTGACATGCAAATAGTCAGCTTCCTTGTAGTTCTTAATGAATCCAGCATTGCCCACAAAAGTAGTAGGATTGCTTTACCAGTACTGTCACCTTTACCCACCTCCTGTTTTGTGTTAAAACAAGAGGCAATTAGTACTGCTCTAAGTTTGGGCACTGTTAAACATTTTATAGAATTAACTTACAGCTAGTGGTCTTTGGGAGGTTAAACTTCTTGTGGATCAAAAGGGGAAATTAAAAGAACCAAACCAACTCCATTTTCTATTACCATTGACATTTTGTACAGCTGCTGTGGTCAAATCTCATTTTCTCTTAAGTTTAGGTTTCCTGTAAGTCATGAAATTTGGGGTTAATAATTTATTATCATATCACTAACTTTTGTAGGATACAGGTAGATGTAATCATTCAGTCTATAAACTCTGGAGGGTCCCTAAATTTTAAAACAGTAATTGTTAAAAAGTAGTAACTGTACTTTATTATAAAAAAAACCCTTGTAAATCTCTTTGGGTTCATTGTACCTACTGAGGAAGCCTGAACCCAATTTGTACTATAATTGAATGCCTTGCTAATAAATCACATAGCCCTGAATTTGTTTCCTCAGTAATTATAAAATTTCTCATGACATAGGCCATCTTGTTTAACCTCATTTCAGGCAGTCACTAAATCAGTAAAACAAGAATTTATTAAATGTGCAAATAAGCTCTTAGGTCTTGAATGTTGGCATGTATAAAAGAAACTGTTTTCTGCCTTTATGTCAGTTGATATATCTACTTGTAGATCTATCCAGAATAATATATATGATATACTGTATGTTTCAAAAATGTTGAATAACTATTTGAGAAATTATGTTAAAACTTTTACATTTTTAGATGAATAGGAGAAAAATGTTCATTGATGCCATAAAATTCAGCATTACTTTTGAGAATCATTAATTTATGATATATAACTATGCAATCTAATAACTTCCTAAACATTTAAGAAAGGAGATATATGTATATGTGTGTATATATATATATACACTTATATATATATGTATGTATTTAAACTACAGTAGTATTACCCTCACAATGCAAAGTAGCAAACTTTTTAAACTTTTCACTTTTTGAGTTTTTTAATTAATTTTTGGTATATTGTTTTTATAGCTGCTACTTTGGGATATTATTGCCTTAAAATGAAGATTAACAACACACTATAATTTTACTGTAGTTTCATAGTTATCTCTTTTTAGCTTACCTTGGGAAGAATCTGAAGAGGTTTTATGTTACTTTTTTTTCTATAAAATGAATTACAGAGCCATTTAATATTTGTTAAAATTGCATTTTTCTTATACAGCCCAGAACTGTTCTGGATTAAGAACATGTGGACAGTGTTTAGAACAACCTGGATGTGGTTGGTGCAATGATCCTAGTAACACAGGGAAAGGACATTGTATTGAAGGCTCTTCAAGGGGACCCATGAAACTTGTTGGGATGCATACCAGTGAGATGACCCTTGACACAAATCTTTGCCCCAAAGAGAAAAATTATGAATGGTCTTTTATATATTGCCCAGGTAAGAAATGGCATGATGAAATTGTCACATGTAAAGTGATTTCAATTTGTGCTCAAATGAACCAAGTTCACTTTATTTATAATAAGTACTATGAATTTTTCACTTAGAGCCTAGGCTTAATATATTACCCATATTATTTAGTAGAGTTGAATTCAGAAATATTATGGCTTTCATAATGAGACACCAGAATAGGGTTCAAATAGGAAATATGTAATATTCTTTCCTAGAGATAGATGTCTACTTCTTACTAAAAATGATCCTAATGACCTTTCTAGTGAAAACAACCTTGTTATTAAATTTTATTTTGGAGAACTACCTAGGACCCATTTTGACTATATTCCATTTTAATCTCTACTTGTTTTCTTTGTTTTGCTTTACATAAAATCATATATTTGGAAAATGCTTTATATATTGTGCAATTACAAACTTCCCAGACATTTTTGGAATCATATCTATAGTATTTCTAAAATTGAATTTAAGTTTAACACTTAAAGTTATGGGGGACTCATTTCCTAATCAGACAAACCATTCCATTTTTGAAAAATTCTCATTACCTGAATAATTTTCCTTACAAGTTAAAACGAATCCCCTTATAACTTCATAGATCACAGCTCACATCCATCATTTAGTCTTAATTTGCCTTTGGGAGTTAGATAAAATTTTTTACATCTATATATATGCACACACATATGTATGTATCAACAATTGATATATATACATATATATCAATATTTTTCTAACTCTGTCATCTATTCCTATATATCTGATATCTATAAATGTCTACCTCTGTCTATCTGTCTTCTCTTTGTTTATGTACCACAGAGTTCAGGAATTTGAAGATGATGTTTATGTCTTTCCAAGATTTCTTTTTTTGAAGCTTAAAATCCATGGTTATGTCTGTTATGCTTATGGTTTCGAGACTCTTCAACATTCTGTCCATCCTCAAGCTAATATGCTCTAGTTCCTCAGTGTGTCTCATAAACTCTTTCTCTAAACACTGAATATGATATTCTATGTTTGTTCTGACTGGTGTACAATACAGTGGGATAATTAATTTGAAAATGATTTATTATTTACCTACCATGTATAATGTACTATCCCTATGTATTTGAGATACAGAAACAAAAATCAAATAGTCTTCAACCTCAAACAGCTTACATTTTACAGTGACAGGGAATGCTACCATATTTACACAAATAAATGTACAAAATGCAATTTTAGATAATAGTGTGCTAGAAGCCAGCCAGCAGCTCCAGGGTTCTGGAAAGGTATATGTTTTAGGTGAGAAAGAATGAAGCAGAAACTGGGAACTGTCAGTCTAACACGTTAGCTCATTACTGTTCCAACAGCCCCTGAGCTTGTGCTTTATTTTATACATTTTTCCAAAAAACAGTTTTTTCTACAAAGAACATTTGAAATCAAAGCTGTATAGAAAATTCAAGGTTATAAGAATTACATCACAGTTGGCATATAACACACAAATTTTTTTCTCATGTAGATTATGCTTGGATGAGACAGTGCTCAAGGTTAAAGAATGAGCTTTACTTTATCTAAGTTTTATTTTAGTAAAAGCTTTCCATACTTCAAAAGGTATGTTAAAGAATGAGCCTTTAAGATTGTGGGGTACAGCTCAGCGTGGGAAGGTACTAAAGTGAGAATGGAATTTGCTTGGACCTGCCATGTGGTGTCCTTGGAAGCAGAGAGAAAAAGATAGAAGTAGCTTCTGCTATTTTTTGATGAGGAAAAGGGCTGTCAACTCATTAAATGCTGGTTTACTATAGAGTACTTAGGGGCTTTCTATAGGACTTGAGGCTATCCTAAAAATCTAGATTATAATACTTTCAATAATAAAAAGTGTTGATTAGAAGGGATTCGTGGAGAGGGGTCAGATTAGGTAACCCATCTATCCTGTGGCCCAATTTTCAGGTCGTAAGAATCAGCACAGGGATTTGCCATCTCTATTGATCTTGATGGGACCCTGATAAAGAACCTATTTCTCTGAGTGGCTCCTGGCAATAGTGTACAATAACTGCTGATGAAGAGTTGAACCTAAAATGAGACCATATGAAAGAACAGTTTCAGAAGGAGATATTGATGGAGTTTGTTCTAGACGTAAGAGGTAGCTTAAGTGCATGTGCAGAGGCAGGAGATGGAATATCCATCTCAGGGAACAGCTAGACTTTCAATTTACCTGGAAGGTGTTATAAAAGATAGTGCCATGAGGTAAACCTGGAAAAACTAGGGCTGGGTTTTTCTTTAGTAGAGCATGATAACACTTCATTTAGGCCTGAACTATATTTTTTAAACTTTTTAAACGGTATATCTCAATGTCATCTGAAACTCAATAAGTTCAAAACAACTTATTTTCTTGCCCAGCTCCACCCTCACCTTTCAGACTTTCTTATTGCTGTGAAAAGTATAATAACCTTAACTTGGAACTTCGTTCACATGCTTGGCTCTCATTTGTCCCACATATCCAATCCATTGCTAAATCTTGTGATTTCTACCTTGGTAATATCTCTTGTATGAGTCCCCTTCTCTTTTCTCACACAGCTACCACCCAAGTCGAAGCCCTCATCACTTCTTGCTCAGACAACTGCAATAGCCTCTAATTGTTCTCCCTGCCTCAATCTCACTCCATCCATTTTCTCACTCAGATCCATCTTCTCAGCTACCAAAGTGATTTTTCTAATGCACAGAGATGTGTCCATATCATCCCACCCTACTAAGAAAACTGCAGTAGTTCCCTACTATGTTCCCCATCATATATAAAGCCCTCTGATATTTAAAGTTCTTCATACCCTGGACCATTTCTGCCTTTCCAGTCTTATTACTGCTTAGTCCTTTCCCTAAACTTATTCAATTACATCGACTTACTTGTTCTTCCTCTTATAGGAGATTCTACTTTCATTTTTATGCCTTTGCAGTAGGCATCCCCCATTCCTGAAATGATCTTTTTAACCATCTATCTTAGAATGGACACTAAGTGTTGATTATAAGAAGAAAGTGATTTGCCCAGGATCACAAGCTAGGAAGTGTCAGAGGCCAATTTTGAATGCAGGACCTCCCTTCTACAGGTCAAGCTTTCTTTCCTTTGAGCCACATACCTGTCCCCTGAATTGCTCTTTATTTTCATCTTTGCCTCTTGGCTTTTCTGGCTTGCTTCAAGACTCAGCTCAGTGGTAAATAAATGTTTATGGCCTGACTTAAATCGACTTTTTCATGCAGCATTTCCCAGTCCCCCAGCTGCTAGCACCTTGCTCTTGAGGATTATTAATTATTTTATTTGGATACATATTATATTCATACTTAGTAATTATATATTGTCTTTCCCATTAGAATATGAGCTTTTTTGACACTAGGAGCTATTTTTGGCTTTCTTTGTCACAAAATCTTCAGAGTTTAGTACAGTGCTTAGAAAATAGTAGATGCTTAAAAAATGCATACCAATTTGACTTGACTTTCTCATTTTTTTGAGATTTATTCCTTTTATTTTTTCTAAGTACATGTAAGAAATAATTTTCATTAATTATTTTCTGAAATTTTGAAATCTAAGTTCTCTTCCTTCCTACTTATCCTCTCTGAGATAGTAAATAATCTGATATAGGTTATATCATTACTGTCACACAATAAATATTTTCATATTCTCCATATCATGAAATAAGATATATATGGTGCATACAAGAAAAACTCATGAAGGAAAGTGAAAAGTGGTATGTTTCAATCTGTATTAAAACTTTAGCAATTCCTTCTATGACTCTGGATATCATTTCATTATGAGTTTCTTGGGTTTGCCTTGCATCCTTTCATTGCTGATAATAGTTTAGTTCTTCACAGTTGATCATCGTGCTGATCTTTTTCTGAAATGGTATACAATATTCTTGTTTTGCTCACTTCATTCTGCATTGGTTCACATAAGTTTTTCCAAATTTCTCATCCTGCTTCTTATTTCTTATGGCACAATAATATTCCATTACAACTATATATTACAACTTTTTCATTCATTCCTCAATTTATCCCCTCAGTTTCTAGTTCTCTGCCACTACAGGAAAAGCTGCTATAAATATCTCTGTACATATATGTCCTTTTTCTTTTATTTCTTTGGATCAAAAGGTATGCATGGTTTTATGACCTTTGGAATGTGGTTCCAGATTACTCCCCAGAATTGTTGTATTAGTTCAGAGCTCCACCAGCAGTGTTTTAGTGTCCCAAGTTTTTCTCATCCCTCTCCCCTTTTTTGGTCACATTAGCCAATCTGATGGGTGTGGACTTTATCAATTATTTGCATATTTTTCTTGTTTAAAAAGCTTCAGTTGTATGATATAGGTTGTACATGTATTATCATGGAATGTGTATTTCCCATTTCCTCATGTTGCGAAACAAGACATATATTGCTTACAATAGAGAATAATTCATAGAGGAAATAGAATGAAGAACAATATGTTTTCATCTGAATCAAGCTTCATCTGTTCCTTCTATGGTAGTGTATATCCTTTTTTAGTACAACCTATATCATATCATCTCCCTTCTTGGGGAGAGGTGAGAAGGGGTAAAAAGAATGAGGCATAAATTTTTAGACATAGTTAATGTAAGAATTTGTTTCTCCTGGATAGGCATATTTATTTAATTTATTAATATTTATTTAATTTATTACATATTTATAACAAATAATGTTATACTATTGTTATGTTGCATATTATATTATATATATTAAAATAAATATAAGAAAAAAAGAATTAGGGTATATGATAAGATGGAGAATAAAAGCAATAGTTTTTCCCCTAACTACCTTATTGCCTTTAAAAATAGGTTTTTGTAGAGGATTATAGTCTGTAAAATAAACTGAACTTTGAACCAGAAAAAAAGTTTCATTGTTTTCCTGGTGCTTTTAAGGTAAAATACAAAATTTAAAACATTTCATAGGCTCCAGCAAATCTTTCAAGCCATTTCACACTTATCTTCCTCAGAAAAAGCTATGTTTTTTTCCAAATTAACCTTCTTGGTGTTTCCCATCCATGATATTCCTTATTGTGTTCCTGTGGATTTTGTCAGCCCCATGCCTGGAATTCTTTTACTTCTTTCTGTCTTTTGTTTTGTTCTTGACTTGAGGTCTTTTTTAAGGCCTTTTCTGATTCTTAGAGAAAGATATGTTTTTTTTTCTTAATCATAAAAATAGTTTTTGTTTACTTTGCATATGTTTTCTATTTACTTATCTATATGCAGGTTGAATCCCCAGTAGAATGAAAACTGATTGTTTCTATCTTTGCATTCACAGTATCTAGGGTATGGGAGATAACTCAGGAAATGTTTATTGAATTAGATAGTTAAATTATCAGTGTGAGAGCATTTATTTGTTGCCCTTACTTTTCTAGGTTGCTTTTTACTTTCTAGAGGGTTGGGTAATTATTCTTTGTTAGGATTATGTTTGAGGGAATAGACCTTGAAGGGCTACATTTCAGTAAAGTATATGAGCTTAAGGATTTGCATTTTGTGATATTCATTTTGGATACTCATAAGTTTTAATTTGAAGTTTGGATTTGGGTCCTTAATCAAAGAAGTTGCTAGATAAAGAATCTGTGGATTTTTGAAATATTAATGTATAGGTACTATAATCCCTCTCCAAGAGCCCTATGAGTCTGGCCATGTCAGTTCATCACAAATCCTGACAGGTACAATTAAATAGTATGTATGGCACGGTTACCAATTGGATGGTTACCATTTAAGTGTAACATTTTGGCCACCTATCATGTAAGGTTTCATAAGTCTCTCACATGAGAATATAGAAATCTTACATATTTTCTGGGTGACTTACTCATTGGTAGGTCTAGCTTCCCATAGAAGAACTGTCACCCTATGGTTACACCAGATTCTTTCAGGGTTCTTGGGTAGCCCTTTTGTGAGCTAATTATATTCCCCCTACTTACTACCTAAATTCTTGAGCCTCTTCTTACAGAAATCAATCACTCACAAAGGTAACATTTTTAAAAATTTTAGCTATAAACATTTATTTAGCAAGGAAGATATAAATAATAGTAATGTCATAGGTGCTCACATGAATGAAGTGAAGATATAAATAAAATACATTACAAACATGGATCACCTCCAGCCAATGCACTCCGTGCCAGTGGAGCAAGATTACCACACCCAGGAGCCAAGCAGAGAAGTACAGAAAGGAAGGAGTCCTGTATGCTTAGGATCACCCCTTTCTGGTTTGATTTGCTGTTATTGGTCTCATCAAAAAACATTGATTACACATGAAACCACCTTTCCGCTAATGCTTATCTGCTTGTCTTCCCTATTTTCCACTTGGAGAAAACTTCCCTTCTACTCTTAATCCAATATCATAATTATGAGCCCACTCAATTTAGAATCTCTTTTAAAAGGATGTTGAGAGAGTGTTACACTGTTAATTTGAATAGCCATTTCCTTTTAGTTGAAAATTGCATGGCTCTTCAGGTTGGAAGCCAACTGACCCTGCTGTCCAAACCTAGCCAGATGTTCACTTACCATGACTTTGTTTTGACCAAAACAGTTGAAGAAAACAGAGCACATAAGAAAGCAGCTTAAATTAGTTTTCTAGGTAAGACAAACAAATCCAACCAGCTCTTTCCTCACTAACATTCAATTTAGTCGGATTAAATCTTAGCCTCTAAATCCTCTACAGAAGTATCAAAAAATTTTCCCTTTTCTGCTTTTCCCTCTGCCAGGATAAGGCTATAGCAAAGAGAAGCAAACATTTCTAGCAAGTTTTATCACCTCTCAAGCTCTAGGGAATGCTCCAGAAAAGTGTCTCCAATGAAGTAGAGCCTCTCTCTAAGCAATCAGATGTCATGTAGCTGAACCCATTTGCCATCTTACTGTTGGCTACTTCTTCACACACAGCTCTTGAAGAGCTGATTGTGATTCCTTGCTCTTTCTTAAATCTTCTTTTGCCAGGTTCTGCGCTCTTCAGCCTCAGATTCAGCCTTCCTATATTTTTCAATGAATTATATTGGAGCCTTCTAGCATTCAGTGAGTTGCCTTTCACTTAAAAAGTAAGAAATCACCAAATTTTTCCTATAAAATTGACAGTCTTGATTCATCATCCCTGAGTCTCTAAACAATTATATCATTTTTCATTTTTGTGAGTTTTTATCTCTTTAGGTTTTAAAAACCGATATGTGCAAATGAGCTGGGGAAACATACTGTCCTAGAGCTCTAAGTTCTCAACATGGTCCATCATATCATTTTTCCTTGAAACTATGCTTCTTTGTACTCACATTTTCAGTTTTTAATAAATAAAAGTTCTTTTTCCCTCTCCTTTAAAGCAAACTCTTCAAATACAAATGGGGCATTTATTCATCACCATACATCTTTCACAAGATAATTTAAATCTTTATTCTGCAATCTATTTTCTGTGTCAAACTGCTGAAATTCTACCTGAAAATTGTTTTCTGCTTTGTAATAAGTTTTTATTAAAACAAAGCTCTCTTTCTATTCCTGGGAGACATGAAAATGTCTATCTCTGACCCAAGGCAACATTTAAAGTCATTTATCAGTTGATACAACTTTTCCTTAAGAACTTTTTTTGCCCTTTGCAGCACTAACCTGCTTCATATGAAAAAGACAATGATTTAAAGGGATAATACTTTACATTCAGTTACCAACTTTATGGTTATTTTTTAAGGACTAGCCTAGTTAAGTTCAGAGTATCACATAATCTAGTTGGCCACAGAAATTCTAACAGAAGTTTTCTTTAGTCATAGAGTATTGTGATTTGTATTGAAACAAGCAGGTATCTTTGAACTATTATAATACATCATAGTAGCCTCTCCCATGTTCTTTATTCCATTACCTTATTATATGAATTCCAAGGGAAAATAGTATCTATAAGATGCCTACAGTAGAAAGTCAGAGATAAATTAGTCAGTAATAATGTATTAACTGCCTTTTATATTATAGGCACTGTGAAGAGCACTGAAATATCCTTTATGATTAATCTCATGCTGTTTGATGAATATGATTAGAATTTTAGGCAAATATTAAAAATAAATTTTTCCAACATTAAGTAAACATTTATATTAATGAAAAAGAATACAAATTTCATTAGCTTTAATATTGCTATACTTTATACTACCAAATTGTATAGTCTTATTTTAAAAACACTTATTTCTGTAATTTGTGTGAATTACAACTCTTTAGTGTAATTATATTTCATATTATAATGATCTTTTATTAATTTTTATTTACATGAATCTTTAGAAATTATAGTCATACATATCAGTTATACTTTTTAAAATTTTTCATTCAGCTTCTAAACCTTGCATCTTGAATGATATAAGGTACATCCTAAGTATACATTGAATTATAAGTTGATAAATACTTTTAGTAATGTGAAGAATCCAGGAAGAAAATGGAATTTAAATCAAAGACCTAAAAGTGACATTTTAAGAATGATGTTTTAACTTAACTTTATCATTTAGACTTTAAAAATTAACTCATATCATTCATATTTTCAAAATTTCATTAATTGCCCAATTTATTAATTAAACACCTAATCATTTCATAGTTTCTGCAGAATTCCAACAGAAAAATGTATAATTTTGTATGTTGTTCTCTCCAGCTTGCCAGTGTAATGGACACAGCACTTGCATCAATAATAATGTGTGCGAGCAGTGCAAAAATCTCACTACAGGGAAACAGTGTCAGGACTGTATGCCAGGATATTATGGAGATCCTACCAATGGAGGACAATGTACAGGTAAGGCTGCTGGTTTTTTTTAGGATAGTTTGATTTCATTCCAAAGAAAGAATTATTTCAACTGAGAAAAATATAAATTCATTAATAAGTTTTTGTTTTTGTTACTTACAATTGGCTTCTATATTTCCAGGAGGATAATCTCTATTGATAGCTATTTCCTGAATTTGTTTTTGCAGTTGGGCTATACCAACAACTATTGAAATTGTGTAAGTTTTTTCTTTAGAGATGTGTAAATGAATTGAAAAATAAAGTTTATTATTTAAATTATAGTATTTTAGGATATTTGGACATTATTAGGATTGTTTGGATTAGGATATTATTTTAATATTGTTTGCACTGAAAGTAATGTGCAATATTTTATTTAATAAGTAAGCATTATTTGAGATATATAAAAATTTGGGGAGCTAAAATAGTCATGTTTATTTAAATAAGTAAAAATGAATTTTTTCTCACAACTGGTGATTTACTATTCTAAATAACAATGATTCATGTTAGGATTATAAATATCAGTATTTTTCCTTCTAGTATCTCTTTTTGTTCCTTTGTATCGTGAATATGTGTTTATAATTGTTTTTAAGAAAAAGGACAAAATTATTTTCTTAATTAAAAAAATTATGGACATTTGTTTTCTATGCAACTGGGCATAATTTTCTGATTATTTTTATATTTATTCTGATTATGTATTTAAAACTGTAGACTATTACATATATTCTGTGTATACATACAAACATTAAATGCATATTTCTATGTCTATTTACATATGTATACATGTCCATGAAATTTGGAGTAAGTAAAGTTATATGTAGCAACACCTATAAGTAAGATTATTGTTTTATTTTTATATCTTCTGCCATAAAATTGTCAGAAAACACAGAAAATTCAGTGTTTTTGTAAAATTTTTCAATGTATTATGTAGAAAAATTATGTAGGCTTCCTGGTTTTTTTTAATAGAATAGTAATAGTTCATTATGTTCAGGAACATTTTGTTCAACATTTCCCAAATGATGGACACATAATTTGTTTACAGCTTTTGACTACTACAAATATCATTGTTAGGAATATTTTGGTGCCTTTTTTTCTGTCCCCAGTAGTGGGAGCACAGTGCATAAAAAGATATGAACTACTTATTAACTTTTCTCAAATGATTCCAAATTATCCTTAAGAAAAATAGATATTTTAATAATTTAATAAGTTATACTCCTATCTTCACAGACTTGCCAATTTTTTCGAAGTCATTCCTTTTAGTCAGTTTTATAGGAAGTGACCTGATTATTTAATTTGCATTTCTCTTGATTTTAATCAATTTTCATATACCTATTAACAGTTTGCATTTTTCTTTTGAAAATTAACCATATTCTTAAAAATGCTTAGTTCATTTTAAATCTAATACATCTGTTGTATTAGATTCCTTAGAGATTATGTTTGTTAGACTTTTATTGAGAAGTTTGAAAAACTTTCATTTCTCAGTTCTTAAATTTTCTTCTTCTGCCAAAAAAACAATGGGTATCTTTAGAAAACTCTACATCCATGGTCAAACTCTCTGAAATTATACTCTTCTTTTATGCCTTCCCAAAGCATTGCAGCAGGAATACTCAACATAATGCTTTCTCTTTACTCCACTTTTGTAAGAGCGGAAAACTAGATATTTAAGGTATGGTTGCCAGAAATCGATTAACTCGATTTGAAAATAAAATAGACCCAGTTCAGGATGACTTTTATGGTGGTTTATTTACAATTAGGAAGGTTGAAGGTAGGGAAATTGAGAGAGAGAAACTCTGGCCCGGACCAGAGTTTCAAACCAGGTAGGAATTCAGAGGCCCCAGCAGAGGGGCACAGAGTTAATTAAACAAGGCTTCTAGCCACAAGGCCTCCTCCAAGATGAGAGGCCTCCCTAAGGCTAGAGCCTCCAGAAACTCCAAGGGAAGAGAGAGGGAGTCAGCCTAACTTACCCAGGTGACAATTCAAAGGGAAGCAGTCTGAGGTCTCACCAGAGATCCTTCAACACCAACTTCAAAGCCCCCAAAGCCCTTCACAGGAAGTTACCATCATATTTAAAAGATGGCAGCTTTCATCACTTCCTGCATCCACCTCCAATTTCAAGTGGACAAATGGTAGCCTCAACACTGTTTTGGACTGCCCAAAGGGCAGTCTCTTGTTTCTGATTTGCTTCTTACTATTGTTATAAAGAAAATAGGACTCTGATACTACTATGCTTCTAGGGGACATTGGTTAGGGAAGATGTGTCTTTGTATTCCTCTAGGTAGCTGATGACTGGGAACACCAACTCAGTCACGTTTGCGTGATGGTATAATTCCCTTTTCTAAATAACAGTGCCCAGGTAGGACACTTAATGGTCTGGTGGATGGGTAACCCTTTCAGGTCTCATTTGGGGTTGGATTAATTAATAATATTGGACTCTAATTAGCCTTGGATCACGTTTTCATCTGACTGCGTTGCTCCCTCCCCAAGGGTCATGATATACTGACCACTCAGGAAGGTACTTAATGAAACTTTATCTATTGATCTTAAATAGGGAAAGGAATAATCAGGAACGGGTTGGGGAAAGGAGACCCTGTCACACTAATATCTATGATTAATAATCCCTCAGGTCTGTAGGCTGTTGTCCCAGTAATGCTGGACTATTGTTTTTCACACTTCTCTGGTTCAGCTTGGCCACTGCCAAACCAGAGAGGGCAATCTGCTCGGTTGGTACAGATATTGTGATTTCTCTCAGTTTCCTTATTATCAGTTTGTGATATGTCAGCCTTGACAGCCTTCAGGAAATATCCACCCTTACCTCCCTCTTCTTCTTCACCTCCCTTACTCCCATTCACCACCTGGGCCCAGATACCTAAATAGCTAATGATTATTCAAATGCCTAAAGATCTAGGGAGATTCAGGGAGAACCAGTGACCCATGGTCAGGGACACAGATCAATGCTCCAAGACCCAAGATCAAAGATCAATGATCAAAGACCATATCAAAAGGCCCCAAAGATGTGGTATATGCTGGTGATGGAATACTACTGTGCTAAAAGGAATAATAAACTGGAGGAGTTCCATGTGAATTGGAGAGACCTCCAGGAACTGATGCAGAGCCAGAAGAACATTGTACACAGAGACTGATATACTGTGGTAAAATCGAATGCAATGGGCTTCTGTACCAGCAGCAATGCAATGACCCAGGACTACTCTGAGGGATTTATGGTAAAGACGCTACCCACATTCAGAGGAAGAACTACAGGAGTGGAAACACAGAAGAAAAACAATTGCTTGAACGCATGGTCGGGGTGGACATGATTGGGGATGCAGACTCAAAACAACCACACAAATGCAACTATCAACAATTTGGAAATAGGCCCTGAACAAGGACACATGTTACAACCAGTGGAAATGTGCGTCGGCCATGGGTGGGGGGAATGCGGGGGGTGAAGGGGAAAGTAGGGGCATGAATCATGTAACCATGTTAAAAATGAATATTAATAAATGTTTAAAAAAAAGGCCCCAAAGACCAAAGTCCCCTCCCAGATGGCTGTTAGGGGTATTTTATACTCTCAGGCCAACCACCTTTGCCCTGTCCTCACGGCCTCTGGGAACATTCCAAAGTCTCCAACTGTCTTCACCTGTCAATCAAGGTGAGATTAACAATTCTCAGAGTTTGAATATAACACTATCATGTGTGGGTAACAGACCTTCCCCTCCCCACTTAATTCTAAAATGGATGGGATGACATTATTCCTGGTGGCTAGAGTCTGAACAAATGAATGAGGATGAGCTAATTCCATTCACATACTTTCTAGATGTTCCCTTTGTATCATTACTTAGCAATCTTTTGTCTTTTGAGGTTAATTCCATTCTTTTTTTTCCTCCCAAGTCTGACTTTGTGTTATAGTCATTTACTACTCTCTGCATTGTTTTACTTCTCATCTCAACAGTGCTTCTCTCCCCCTGAATCCCTGCTCTGAAATCTAGGGATTTCAACATGTGTTTTGATCCCCTCTTCAAAACTTTGGTCTTCTAGTCAAACCCCTAAAATCCTATGACTTCCATTTAATCCCCCTCCACTCCATACGAAGGTAGATGGATGGATAGACTACCACACTTTAAGTTAGGAAGACATCTTCCTTAGTTCAAATCTGACCTCAGAGACTTACTACCTCTGTGACCTTGGGCAAGTCACTTAGCCTTCTTTGCCTCAGGCTTCTCATCTGTATAATTAGCTGGAGAAGGAAATGGCAAATCACTCTAGTATCTTTGCTAAGAAAACCCCAAATAGGGGGCATGGAGAGTCAGACACGACTGAAAAAACTGAAGAACAACTATGGAGATGATCATTAAGCTTCTACTCTTCATCACTCCTTTCTGTCCCCTCTCCATGCTATAGAACTCTTGGAATTTCCTCTGACTGCGACCTCCTAACCTTCAGTCGCCTTTTTCATTACTCCTCCTAAATCCTTATCAGCCATCACTCTTCCCTTTTCTCAGTCTTTCTTGTGCTCCTTTTCTTCCCTTTACTTTATTGGCTTCATGTTTGAATAATTCAAATGCACATTATCCATACCATTAAAGTCTTTGCCCCCTTATGGAGAGTCACACTTGACTAATTCTCAGCCCTGATTTCCTTCATCTCTCTTCTCTGTTCCTGAGTGTTCTTTCAGGGTCATGAATCCATATTGATTGGTTTTGCAACAAGTTTATTATATTAAGTAAGGCCCTTAGAACTGTGCAATAATACTGTTTTCTTTCTTTCATTGACTATCATATTCTCTATGGAAGTGAGTCCCGATCTTTCTCTATAGATTTTCTATACCACTTCTTTCTACCTTTGTTTGACCAGAAGACTATGACTCCCACTTTACTGAAAATGCAGAAGCCAACTCTCTTCTGTCTCCTACTTCACACCACCATACCTCCTCATCATCCTCATGCAATACACATTTCCTTATTGGTCATGTATTAGAAGAAGATTCTTCTAAGACAAGAAAATCAAGTAAAAAAGTTATGCTTTGATTTGCATTCACATTATCAATACTTTCTCTGGAAATGGATGATATTTTCCATCATGAGTTCATTAGAATTGTTGTGGATTATTGTATTGCTCAGAATACAGAAGCTATTCATAATTGATCATCATACAATAACTATGGACCCTTAAGGCTGGTGATTATAGTTTTCATGATGATAATGAGACCTGCTTCTCAGAATATGTATGATGCAGGAAGAAACTATGAATAAGGGAAACGAATAGGGAAAAGCAGACAGACGCAAATATCAGACCATATGGATTGGATTAGATATTATATTTTTATATGTAATGGATGGATGCATAAGTATTGAGGTGGATAGAAGTAAAATATAGTTTGTAAGTGTGAATTTAGTGTTTAGTGAGAGGTCATGAAAAAAGTTATCCAAGTGTGGTTCCTTAGAGCAAATTCTATCTTGGATGCTAAACAAGTTCTACAGCCAAAAAACCAAGGCAGGCAGTTAATGCCTGAGAATCTGATTAGAAAATTGTGGCCTTTGGACCTTGTTTCTATTTTTATGTGAAAATATCTTTATTTAGAGGATAATAATGATGACCTCTTTTGTATTTGAATTTGTACTGAATTTAAGTAGTTTAAGTAGTTTCCATAAGTGAAAAGAATTATCTTGGGATGATGTCGGAGAAATAGTTTGAATATAAGGGCATTCGTCAACAAGTGGGAAATTTGTGAGAATGTATATGTAACAGTAACATTACACTAATAAGTTTAATTCCTATCAATCTAAACTACCACAAATTCTATAGATTGCATTCTAATGTTACTAATTTTGTTAAAAATGAGTAGGACACACAATATGTTGGAATTTTGCATGCTGTCACTAATAAGCAAAATTTAACATGTTAAATAATTGAATAAAATTTAATTATAATTATTTACCATCTTTATATTGTACTTATTAATGAAAATAGCTTTTCATGATGAAGTACTCTGGGCTACCCAATCTTTCTTAAGCTTTTCACCCCTTTAAATGCCACAGGAAAGTATTCACTTAGAGACTAAGTGATTTTAATGGCTAGGTAAAATTCTATGATAAAAGAATTTATGTTATCTGATATTTGTTTATGTTTTTATGGATTTTATCAATAAGACCACATTTTCCTTCCTAATGCCTATAATTCTTCACCAATATATTAATGCTAGAAAACATTTTTTTAAATTGGCTACTATTTTTATATCAGCAAGGGAAGGGGATAAGTAAGTACTTGAATGAAAAAAAAAAAAAAAAAAAGCAACCTGAAAGAAGAATGGTATTTTCTACTTTATCAGTGATTCATGTAGGATCTCTTTCTGTTCTAGAGATGGCACTTTCTACCTCGAATGAGCTTTAGACAAACAATTCAACATGTAATATTAGAGTTCAAAATTATACATCTAGTAAGCGAAAGCACAATGAACTAAAATTATATTCAAGAGAATAAGATTAATGTTTCCACATATTGAGAGTTGCACATTTTCTGGTGGTTTATGAAGCTTTAAATAATTCTTAATATTTCCTTTATTTCTTGAAGTTGAAAAAATATCCTATTGCTGTCTATAGTGAGGCTATGGCATTGTGATATATGAATGTCATTTTTATTCTGTAGAGATACATTAGCTATCTAACCAAATAAGTGTAGTGTCACCTCTGATGAATTACATTTAATGTTATAATGGCTAAAATCAATTTATAAGTCCTTTAAAATGATAAATTTTATCACTTATTTCTTCACTGCTAATTGGAGCTCATAGAAGGGAAATTCACTTTTTATTAGTAGATGCTTTTTTTTCCTTTCCAAAAGGATATCTAGCTTCTATAATTATCTTTTTTTTTAAGTAAAGCTTTTTCTGTATGATTCATTTCAGTTTTATTGTGATTCCTCGTTATATTGGAACTTTAAAAAATTTCTATGGACATTACAGAAGTCATTGCCTAATTGTCTTTTGGAAAACTCTTTATATTGATTATTGTTCTAGAACTTGCAGGGCAAAGTTAGATTTAATAGTATTTTATTCTCCATTAATAGAGAATACCTGCTATATCTATCTTCATTGTGTTTTATTGTGTTGATTTTTCTAAACTATCTAAACCATAGGTTTGAGCATATTTGCAAAACAAACTTTATTGGAAGTATTATTTCCATCATATTATCTTTTGTCTGATTAAATAATATGATAAATCGAATTTAATCTTCCTTGAAGTTTCCTAAGTCCAATAAGTTTGGACCAGAATGGTCACATGCAAGTAAATAGGGAAGTAATTAGAGCTTGGGTAAATTCATTCCTGGGGGAAATTAGGGAGGCCTCAAAGGAGGAGCATAAAGTAGTTTGGGCCAGGTTAAAAAACCAGTCTCTTTAACAAAATCACAGAGTAGTGATGAAAACCAAAATTTAGAAGTTAGAATAAAAGTTTCACCCCCAAGAGTGTCAGTCCAGAGATCAGGAGGCAAAGAACCAGAGCTGTGGTTAAAAGGCAGTTGTCCCACCCTTACCAATCTTCCACCTATGAGACAATACACTGAAGTACAAGGGTTAAAAAAAAAAAAAAAAGGCAGTTGTATCTAATTCCACCTTATATAACACTTATTTGAATATCTGTTTTATTCTGTACCCCTACCTGCACTCCCGAAGTAGGAAATAAACTCATCAATCCTGATTTTTCTCTGTTTACTTTTTTAGTCCTTAGCAATATCTTTTTTTATAGAATTTAGTCAGTGGTAAATTTGTTGTGCTTTATAAATTTTTGTTGAATTTTTCAACTTAATTTTAAATAGTCTTTAATTTGGAATTAGAAGAAACAGTTGTAAACTTGTTTTTTTTTTAAATTATTGGTAAGATTGCAAAAAAAGGTGTTCTTTTTATACCATTAATTCAATGATCACTTATCAAATAATAATTATTCAATAATAACATCTATAACTTATGTACTGCCACTATGTGCCAGGAATTTTAGGAATATTATCTCATTTGAGCCTCATAACAATCTTGGGAGACAGGCACTATTATTATCCCCATTTTATAGTTGAGGAAACTGAGAAACTGAGATCAACAGAAGTTGAAATGACTTGCTCAAGGCCCTCTAATAATTTTTGGAGATTTTATTTGAACTCAGATCTTCCTGATTTTAGGCTTGGTAGCTTTATCCATTGTACCACCTACATGCCTTCTGTGTGATAAAAAAAAAAAAATTGAAAAAAAATGGAGGAAAGTCAAGAGAAAAAGGTCTTTAATAATAAAAACAAATACCTTTGCTCCTCAAGTTCCTGCTTTCCCACTCCACTCCAGACCCAAGCCTGGATCCAACAGTTAGATCAAAAGCCCCTCCCTAGTCCATTTATAGACCAAGTGGTCCATTTATAGACCAATCCCACACCAGGACATAGGGTGAAGGGAACCCTGGGAGGTACAGGGCATGCTGGGGAATGTAGTTCCCCAGCATACAGTTTGTTTCAAAACACACATTCCCTCCTGGGATCCATTGGGAGACCAGTCTCCCCAATGGATCCTGCAAACACAATCCAACTTATAACTTCAATTAAAGATACATATAGTTTCTTAAGGGGAAAAAGCTACAGTTTGGGGTAAAAGGAAAAAAAAGAGAAAAAGAACAAAACCAATTAGCAGGCAGTCCCCTTTGGCACGACAATGTACATACAAATCAAATGCATTCAACCCTTCAAAGTTTAATTCAGCACATCTAAAAGTTTGCTCAGGATTTCTTGACGCAGTATGTGGTCTCTGCAGGCATCTTTATGGCATCTTCTGCAAGGAGTTCATTTTCTGGATTCTGGGAGGCAGCAAGTTTCTTACTCTAAAATTACTTGTAAAAGAACTTAAAACTTTTCATTATAAGATAATAACACATTATCCCCTGAGGAGGATATAGAGAAACATAGAAATCACACAGGGATACATGGCTGAGGTATGAAGTATATAAATCAATGCCAAAGAAAAATAACAGAAACATCACAAAAATCCAAATAAAAGAGAAAAAAGTAACTACTGACTGAAATATAGAAAATCCAAATCCAAATCTGATATGTAAAAATCCTAAGTAAGGAAAAATAAAATCATAATAGGTCTTCAAATCAGGGCCTGGTCAAAGCGATTTATGTCTAATAAGCCTGTAATTGCAATCATGCAGTTACCCACTCAGCAGCCAGGACTACAGTAAATTACCACAGTAATGAAAGATAGAAAAGGGACTACATTTTTGAAGCAAATGGGAAATATCATTCCTAGGTCTGATCTTTCATCGTTTATCAGGGATAGCGGGGCCAGAACAGCCAATGTTAGGTATTTGATAGAAAGTGTTTTACAAGGAGTGTGGTACGAGGAGTTCTGCGTCTAAGACATGTCAAATGCCTCAACCTCGAGTTAATCTCAGGCTACCGTAATGATTGACAGAAGTACAGCTCAGCTTGCTGGGGTTGGGCAGGCTTTGGGCCAGTAACAATCTAACCCCCTGCAGGCAAAAGCTAAGAGAGAGACCTTAACACAAGTGGGCCCCAGGCCTGATGGCTCCTTAGTAGACTATAACTAGATATCTTTAGTTGATAAATATGGCTTGAAAGGTAAAAGCCAATACTGAAGATATCTCTAATTGTCAGGCATCAATTCACAGGCCGAAAGTTGTGTGAAAAGCCTATGAAGATCTCTCACAGCAGGAAGTCACTCCCAACTGCCAAGTAATTTCGTGAGAGCCGTACAGGGCTCACAGTGAGCGCTCCTGTAACAGCGCCTGAAAAAGAAATTGACTTTATGGCTCCTGCAGAAAGAGCCATACGTTGCCGACCTCTGTTCAAAACCTTATGCCAGTATAAAATTAAAAAAAATTCTTTCAATATTGGTGACAATCAGTACAAATACAATGGGATATAGTTATCCATCATCTATAGAAGGTGCTCTCTTTACATGGGAGCAATGGATCCAAGAATCCATTTCTCCAATTTTAATGACTGTTGTAGTCAACAGGACTTGGAATGGACGATCATAGGCAGCTTGTGTTGCCCAGTACCCCTGAAGTTCTTTATGTAAACTTTGTTACCTGGGCACAAGTCATGGAATGAGAAGTCTATAGGACCTGCTTGTACAGCAGTTTCAGATTCATGGAGTTTTCGCAATTTAATTTGCAAGTCTCAGAAATATGAGGCAATGGAAGTATCTCCCCCCAGTAATGATGTATATGTGGGTGAGAAAGGCTTAGCCTGTATAGGAGGATGCCCAAAAAGCATCTCAAATGGTGAGATGTGTAGATTGGACCTCTGAGCCTGGTTCTAAGATAAAATAGGGCCAGAAGGAGAATTTCAGACCATGTTAAATGAGTCTCAATGCACAATTTTCTAATCATAGTTTTTAGTTTTTTATTCTTTTATTTTACTTGGCTTGAGCTCTGGAGACGGTACGGCACATGGAATTTAGGAGTTATCCCCCAAAATGAGTAAATTTGAGACAGGATCAAATCGGTAAAATGAGTGCCTCTATCTGAATCAATGCATGCTGGCAGGCCAGAACAAGGAATAATTTCTTTTAAAAGCACCTTGACAACAAAAGCCACTGTGGCTCGAGCAGTAGGAAATGCTTTAGGCCATCTAGTCTACTATGACCAGACAAAATTTATACTGTCCAGCTTTTGGCATAGTGATGAAATCAATTTGAAGATGTTTAAAAGGTGTACAGAGGAAGCCCACCAAAAGCTTTCCAATGAAAGGTGTACTGATTAAATGGTTGGCGGGTAGGGCAGGCTGTACATTCTTTAAAGCAGGGGTTGGCAAGGTATGGCTCTCGAGCCATATCTGGCTCCACTTCCTGATTGGCCAGTCCAGGCAGAACCCCAGGATGTGCCCCAGGGGGCCCTTCAGTCCCTGCCCCATATTCTAGTGTCTTCTGCCTCCATCCTCCTCCTTCCACAGGCGTTTATGGCTCTCATGGCCAAAAAGATTGCTGACCATTGCTTTAGAGGCTTCTTTTATCAGAGTCCACAATGCCCTAGGTTCCAAAAATTATCATTTTTATGTATAGATTGGCAAATTTGGTGATAAAAATTTCTAGGGAGTAGGGGTTTGCCATTAGACAATAACCACACTCCATTTATCAATTTGGCCTTAAATTTCTGCTTGCATCTTTCCACTTACTTTTCATTATAAGAAAGGGATAGATTTAAGTCATCAGTAGTTGTCAATGGTAAAATTAACTCAGGCCCTTCTAAGGCTACTAACTTTGCAGCAGTATCTGCCTGGTCATTTCCCCTGGAGACAGGATCAGTGCCACATTTATGGGCAGAGCAGTCAACTACAGCTAGAACTTCAGGGAGCTAGAGGGCAGAAAAACTTCATTAATGATTCCTGCATTAGCTATACATTTTCCAGTTGGTGTTAAAAATCCTCTTTGAAGCCAAAGCATGCCCACTGCATGACATATGCCAAATGCATATCTAAAGTCTGTGTAAATTGTTGCCTTCTTATCTGTGGCAATTATACAGGCATGTTTTAGAGCTATCAGTTCTACACCTTAAGAACTTATATTTGAAGGCAGTGAAGGTGACCAAAGAGTGGCAAATTCTGTGACTACAGCAGCTCCTGTATAGCATATGTCTTCCTTCATAAAAGAAGAACTATTAGTAAATAATATGAGGTCTGCATTGTTTAAAGGAGTGTCCAGCAAATCATTTTAAGGTTTTTCAGCCATGGACAATAAAGATTCACAATTATGCAAAGGTTCTCCTGAAAATGGTAAATCAGGAAGTAAAGTTGCAGGATTTAGAACTACATAGCATTTTACTATAATATTTTCATTATTCAACAGCGTTACTTTATACCTCCTAATTCTCTGATCAGAAAATGCCTGTGTTGTTCTTTGTTGTAGCAATAATGCCTCAACCTCATGTGGGCACATTATGACTAAAGGACATCCCAATAGTAAATCAGTAAATTTAGTCACTAGCAAGGCTGTGGTAACTACGCTGAATAATAATAATAATAATAATAATAATAATAATAATAATAATAATAANTACGCTGAATAATAATAATAATAATAATAATAATAATAATAATAATAATAATAATAATAATAATAGTCTAGCTGGGCCAAATAATAAGCAACTGGGTGCTGAGCAGGTCCCAAAGTTTGAGGTAAAACACCTGAAGCTACCCTTCTCCATTCATGCACATACAAAGTAAATGGTTATTGTAATTTAGGATGAGTAGAGCAGGGGAAGACAGGATAGCCTGTTTTAATTGTGAAAGAGCTATCAGGTGTTCCACTTCTAATTCTAGCAGTTCAGGGACCAAATTTTTGGTTAGTGCTATAAGAGGCTTAGTGATTTTCCCCACAGCAAGGGATTCACTGCCTACAAAACCCTGCTGCTCCTAGAATTGTCCTCAATTGCTTCTTAGTGGAGGGTGCACTCAATTTTTGAATGTCTTCAATGTGCTTAGGAGAAATAGAAAGGGAACCAGCAGTTAAAATGAACCTTAAATATTTGAATTCAGGGAGATCCCACTAAACTTTTTCCTTTGAGACCTTGTGGCCTTTCTTATGTAGCTCTAAAAGGAGATGTTTGCTATCTTCTTGGCATACTGCGGAATTTGATGAGGTAAAGAGCAAGTCATCCATATATTATATCAAACTGCTATGCTCAGATTTAATAGTGTCTGTGTCTTCACTCAGAAATTGGGAAAATAATGTAGGGCAGTTCATGAACCCTTGGGGAAAGTGATCACAGCTCTACTAAGAACCCTTCCAGGTGAAGGCAAATATATGCCTGGAATCCTCATAAACCGGAATAGAAAAGAATGACTACTACAGTAAAGTATGTCACTGTTCTAAGAATATTAGAGAGAATTTAATCTAGGTTTGAAACTACAGGATGTCTTTTAATAATGTGATTGTTTACAGCTCTTAAGTCCTGGATGAATCTATAGACAGGTTTTCCATTGGGGCCTAATTTTGGCTTTTTTACTGGTAGGATGAGTGTATTATATGCAGATTTGCAGGGAATTATTATTTCTTGTTCAACTAACAAATTTATCACTAGGGCAATTCCCTCAATTGCTTCTTTTGAGAGAGGGTACTGAGGAATGGAAAGTGGTGGGCCAGATTTTGTCTGAATTTGAACAGGAACAGCTGAGTTTAGTAGGCCAACATCAGAAGATTATGTTGCCCATAGAGATTCAGGGATATCAGCTGGGATTGTAAAAATGGGTTCCTTCATCTCCTGACTACTTGAAAGAAGTACAAGGAGCAAATTCAATGATTCCTCAGGTCCCAATCTCCATATGGAAGTCCCATAACCTCTTCTCTTCAATATAGGTCTTACCAATGTAAGCCTTTTCCTTTAGTTCCAGTGCAGAGTCATGCAGAATCCTCCTTACCCAGGTATCTCCTCATCCAAGAGCCAAGGAAGGAATGAAATCTTTTCTGTCTCGCCTCTGATACTCCTTTTCCCACTTCACATCCTATCTCTCTTCTACTTCACAGGAACCAATCACAGCCTCCCATACAAATTAAGAAACTATGATTGGTTCCTGAGATGTGACACAGGAAAGCCAAAGATTGGAGAAAAATTTTTATAAGGTGAGATCCAGGAAGAAGAAGAACATTCTGATTCTCACTCTTTCTCTGGGATTTGGACTCTGGCACTGGTGGCCCTTGCTTAAGGTACTTCTTCTTGTGCTGGTGGCCCTTGCTGAAGGGACTCTCGGACTCAGATTTGGATTCCTGCAAGGTGACTTGGCTGGAAGTGAGAAGCTTACACTGGGGAATCTTGCTGAAGAGACTCCCATGCTCTTCTGACCAGAGATTGAGCTTTTTGTTCGGGGTGAGCTGGATTTCATTAGATCAGCACATAGGGAAGGCTAGTCAATTCCCTATCTCTTTCCTACATTTCCTTCTTATTACTATCTCTACTTTGATTAAACTATATTGTTAAATCTACTAACAGCCTCATAATTTAATTATAATTATTACAGTTGACTGCCACAACCATTTTTAACCTTTACAGAACCAAATGTGCATTGAGAGCCATTATATTCCCTATCTATTACTACTGGCTTGAACTACGTAATAGTTACTATAACAGAGTGGTACAAATTGGGAATCTTTTTGGAGAAGCAAGTCTCTAGCAAGCAGTAGACCTTGAAGAACAAGTTTCCAGGGTCAGGAGCAGCAAAGCCAGCACTAGGAGAAAGCCATTCATTCTTCTATCCTGAAGAGGAGCTCTCAGTCCCTGAGCAGAAGTGGCCACCAATACAATGATTTCAAGCAAACATGACAGACTGATAGAATAAGAGAAATAGGACATATACCTATGAGAGGAGAAGAAGAAATGTTCACCTCCAAATTATTCCTTATGGCAACTGCCTTTACCAAGCTGCCAGCCAGGCAGTCTATGGGGACCAGAATATGTACCAGGACCTTTGGGAAAAGGCTATCAACTACATGAGAGGGAACCCTGACTTCTTCATATTCCTCATTGAGGGTGATGTAGAGACCTTTCTTTCCAAAGCAACACAGGATAAAACATGGGGTGGATACCCAGAAAGCTGGGCCTAGGGGGTTAGTCTCGATTTCAACATTCATTTAACCTTAGGAAGAAGTCTGGGGAATCTCACTATAACTACAGGCCTTCATTCTTTGGGTCCAGAGGACTCAGGCAGGAAAAATATTTGGCTAAGCTGGTTCAGTTATGGGCACAATAACACAGTATTGGATTACTTGCCTCCTAAACTAGAAAATGACATTTGTTACAAAAAAAGTTGAAACCAGAAGGAAAGAGAAGAAAAGACATCCTTCATCTGCTAGATGCTTTGTCCAGAAAGAACTTCGCTCACCAAATCCCAAAGAATGAGGCTATGGATACATTTATGCTGCACACACACACACACACACACACACACACACACACACACACACACAGAGCTTAAAGTAGAAATTCCTCAAATTCAACAGAGGAACAATTATAAGAGTGGGATAGCTTTCTGAAAGAAATTGTAATTGGAGAAAATTCTGTATGATCAAAAATTTGTTTCTTTAAGTGAGAATGTGAAGATGTTAATTCATTTACTATTAAAGCAAGCAACAAATGACAAGAAAAAAAAGAAGAAAAGAAAAATACATACAAAATAAACACATCTTCATGAATCATGTTCCTCTGTAAAACCTGGCCTGTTTCTTTCATTGCTCAATGTATCATAGGACTTTTGTTCAATGGAAGGAGTGGCATCCATCTTCTTACTTTCTCCTCTGGGGCCCTATTCCTGACTTTCTTTGGAATTCAAAACCATGCTGCCACTATGGATACATTCATTCCTCCCTGGGCTCCCAATCCCTAGCTTTGGACTTTTCAGCTCCTTTTTGTGTGTTTTCTCCTCCCATTAGAATGGGAGCTGTTTGAGGGAAAGGACTATCTTTTAGGGGTTTTTGTGGATCTCCATGGCTTGGTTCACTGCCCAGCATATTATTAAGTGCTTGAGAAATGCTGCTTTTCTTCCTTAATTAAAACAATGCCATAGGATATAATTCATTTGGCTTTAATGTGAATATGCTTTTTGCTGAATTTGAATTAGTAACTAGCATTTGACTTTTATCTAATGTCCGTGGATTCTTAAAAAACAAAACCAAGGTAGATGCTGGTTTAGAAACACTTTGCTGCATTGTTCTAATAGGGAAAACCCCAACTAATTAGAGATAGTGGAGAAGTTAATTATATATTAGGAGTGCTTTAGAGCAGGTGTAGAGAATCACAAGAATAAACATTGTTAATATAAATATTTTATAAGCACATTAAAATAATCTGTTTTGCAATTTAAGGACAAACTTTTCTTTCTAAGGTCTCCTTTATTTATAGTCTTATATAACAGCTAAAAATATTTTCTCTTATTTTGCTCTTAAAGCAGAAAATTATTTATTTCTCTAATAAATTTTATATTATTTCTTATAGATTAACCTAAAAAAGGGATATTATTTAAGTACCATGACAATTTTTTTGGAGAAATATGAGAAAAAAAGATAGCATGTCATAGTAGTTAGAAAGCTTACCTCAGAGTTAGGAAGACTTTAGCTTAGGTCCTGCTTTTTTTTAGCACATTGTGGCTATAGCACAAAATACTTCCCCCCCCCCCAATTTACCTAAGAAATTTAAGTTTCATAGAAGGTACCAACCTGAGGAGGAGATTCCTCTTTGGGTGCTCCCCATGCTGATGAAATCACAGTTTTGCTCCTCCCCAACAAAGCCATAGGGATAATTAGAACAGTTCAGCATTCTTATACCTACATTTAATTTCATATTTATAGGATAGTACAAGCTTTATTAGTAAGCACTTTACCAAGTAGAAAGGTAAAGCAACTAATATTTGTAGTGTCCCTCATGATAAATGTCTAGTAGCTACAATATTCAGCTGCATTGTCAGTATACTTTGAAAGAGGTCTGATCAAAATACAAAATTGAGCTTTGCTTGGGAGCTTTACCGAAGCATAATAAACCTAAAGAGAAAAATAAAAGAAAATTTCCTCAAATTTCTTATGTGTAGTAAGGAAGAAAACACATTAGAAACTGGGGTAAAATGAGAAGCTTTTAAAAAATTAGGTTATATTAGAATAAGTGGGAGATTGTAGACTTAAAATAAGTAGACATAGAAGCAGTGATAAAGATGCAAATCTGAAATTATATTTTGAAATTTTAGTTAGAGGTTGATGTGTTTTTCCCCCAATTACTGAAATTGCAATTCCTGTTGGTTGAAAACACAAAGATAGCGGAGCAATCAAAATGAAAAGTTATTAAGAGATGAAAGTTATTTCAAGGATTTGCGATTTCCTCAGTATGAGTACTTCCATCCCAAATGAAGGTTGTAGCCTTAGTGCTAATGACTTAGTAGCTGGGTTTAGAAATTTGCCATGGCCAAAAATTTATCACATTGCCATGGTCCTAAATGGGTCTTCTCAAATTTAGAAAGGTTGGGCCTTATTATGGGGCAGTGTTTGAAGGCTTTTTGACTTGTAAGTGCTCAAAACCTGAATCATGTTGGTATAACTTTCAAACCCTTCAGGATATAGCTATACCAGTCTGATACACTGTGGTAGAGCTTTAATTGAAGTAAAATCCCAGCATTCAATAGCACACTCTTTTCTCCATCATTAGCTGCTTTTCTGGACCTGAAATTTTCCCCCATTTTTTTTTATTGTGAGTAATGAGAATTCATGAAAATTGTATTTTTCCAAATACCAGTGCCAGGCTTTCAGAGAGTAAATATTCTTTGTAATTCTACTACCGAAGGAGCCAGATTTACCTGTGCCTTTGTTGTTTGAACACTGTGAGTAGATACCCCAGCCCTGCTCCTATTTGGGGTCTAGTTTTGATGTCTGTTATAAATAAAAGGTGAGGATAAACTGGATACTACCACTCTTGATTGGGTGACAGCAGTGGTAGTTCAGATATGTGGCTAGTGCAAGATCACCTGAGTCTTGCCTCCTAGCTAGATGTTGTACCACCTCCCTCCTTTATAACAGTGCCCAGGCAGGATCCTTCAGGTCAGTGGATGGTATCCCTTCAGGTCCCACCTGGGGTTGATTAATGGTGGATATTGGGCTCTATTAGCCTTGGACACGTTTATCTGACTGAGTTGCTCCCTTCCCAGAGAAGTGATGAAACAACCACTCCAAGAAGGTACTTGAATAGCTTTATATATTTTTAGCAAAGAAGGAATATTAGGAAATGGGAAGAGGAATAGGGAAACCCTAAACTAATTTTGATAATATTAATCCCTCAGAGCTGTAGGCAGGTGAGTGATTCTGGCTTGTTATTAGCTCCTCTGGCTCATCCTGGCCACAGCCAAACCAGAGCAAGCAAGCTGCCGTTTGATGTCTTCAGCTTTTTCTTCTTGCCAGATGTTATGCCTTTCACAGCCTTCAGGAACCACCCCTATCCACCCTCTTCTTCTTCTCCTGCCCACTTCCCGGATCCCTCCGGGGCCCTGGGATACCTATATATCTAAAGATGGTTTGAATACCTAAATATTTAGGGGACAGTAGAATAAGAGGATTCACAGTCTGGATACAGGTTGGCAATGTTAATGAGGTACAAGACAGGAGTTCATGAAAGGTTGAGCCAAGCAAGCCTCAGATCCCAATAGACCAGGGTCTGCAGATCTCAGGTCCAAGGGAAATGAAAGGAACCAAAAGCCCTCTGCCAGGGGCTGCCAGGGTATTTATACCCCCCTGGCCAACCGCCTTCTCCCCTGTCCTCATGGCCTCTGGGAACATTCTGATGTCCAGTGGTCTTCACCTGTCAATCAATGGTAGACTCTCAGCTCCCAGAGTTTCAATATAACATGTCCTCTTCACTATTATCACAAACCTCCTCTGTTAGAGTCTCTAACTATTATAGCCTGACTCACTGGAGTAGTGCTTTCCATTGAAATGTTCTCCACTGACACTGGGCCAGGACTGAGGTGGCTTTGCCTTTGCAAACAAGTCTGTCTCCAGGATCAGAGCTTTAGACCCAGATGTTCTGCTCTCTATTGGTACCTCATCTAGATGTGTAGGCTGACACTTGTCTCCAAGTGCTGGAAATTACCTGTACATTGCTTCCCACCATCATGGGATGAGATGAAGGATCTTTTCCTGAATATGAATTTCAGGCAGGCCCTCAGGGAGAAGTTTGTCATATATTTGCAGATCCATGTCTGACTCAATTTCTTGTAAGAAAACTGTCTGATACTCCTCATAGAGAACCAAGTTTGTGAGTCCTAGTTTAATGGCTCTTTGTCCCCATTCTTTGACTATCAGAGTCCTACAGCTTTTTCTACTAATTTGTAAAATCCAAAATCTTTGAATGTCACATGAAAATTTCCTTTTGCTACTATCCTTTTTCATTTCAACCACATCCATTTTAATTCTATAGTTATACCCCAATGTTATTTTAAATCCTCCCTTTGTAGTGTGTTCTTTAATAGTTCCTTT
Source organism: Gracilinanus agilis (assembly GCF_016433145.1). Classification (NCBI taxonomy): domain Eukaryota; kingdom Metazoa; phylum Chordata; class Mammalia; order Didelphimorphia; family Didelphidae; genus Gracilinanus; species Gracilinanus agilis. Next base: position 627,190,089 of record NC_058131.1, read on the forward strand.
CCGTAACCTGAACATTTCTCAGCATTTTAAACATCTTTCTATTGTTTCCTCTGTCTTTCACACTCAGGGAAAATTGGCTACATTCAGAAGATAATATATATTCCTTGTAATTCTTTCTAGCACTAGATGTAACCTTATGCATTGATCTAGAACAGTGATGCCCAAAGTGGGTGCTACCGCCCCCTGGTGGGTGCTACAGCAATCTAGGAGGGTGGTGATGGCCACAGGTGCATTTATCTTTCCTATTAATTGCTATTAAAATATAAAAAATATTAATTTACAGGAGGCTAAGTAATATTTTTTTCTGGAAAGGGGGTGGTAGGCCAAAAAAGTTTGGGAACCACTGATCTAGAAGGAACAATAGACACAGACCCTCTCTTTGTTGCCATAATTCAGCAACTTATTTTTTTTTAGAGAGTCACCCCATATGTCTCTATTACTTTATCTAGATATGATTTATAGGTTCCTAACTGTATCCAGAAGGAATTTTCCTCCTTTTTCAAAAAGTTCAGCAACTTTCTCACAGTCATATTTGACATGTTAACCTTTGGTCATCATTGGCTCATACCAAATTTCCCAAATCTTTTTATTTTTACCTTTTAAATATCTTTTTCATCTACCTCTTTTTTTTACTTAATAAACTACAACATTATTTCAGGAACTTATTACCTGCCAACTGAGAAAAAAAAACCAACACAAGACTATTAAATAGTGAGAAAACACACTCTTTAATTAAGGAAAGGAGTTTAGTGCTAAAATTAGGCCTCCTCACAGAGCTGTGCACTATCAACCCACAAAGAGTCCCAGACTCTGGCAGCTCCAGTCACCAAACTCCTGGGAGAGCCACCACTCCAAAGAGCCATTAAAGTGGGAACTGCTTAAATACCTGTCTAGTGGAATATGGGGACTGAGGATGAGAGATGATTGACTTTACAATGGTAACAAAGGAAAATGAGGAGTCCCAGACAGGAATAACAGTGAGTGGCTGGTGCTTTACTATGGACACAAAAGGGAAAGATCCAACCCAGGGCTGGGTTATCTAGGTAAAGGACTTTGGCCTAAGGGAAGAAACCATCTGGACAAAAGAGATACTCAAAACCTGATGGGATTAGGCATCCCCACTTAAACTACTTTAAGATCTATTATTAGTCTGAGCCTGAGATTGGACTTTCCCTCAGGGAGAAACTCATGTGACAAGGTCAAACTTGGGGCTTTTCACCTTTAAGCTAACTAAACTGGGGGTCCTCAAAACTTATTAGGTACAAGTTTGGGGGCTTCTAGATTGCATATCAACACACCTGAAAGCAGCTAGGTAGCACTGTGGATAGAGCATTGGACCGGGTATCAGGAGTGTCTGAGTTGAAAGGTCACCTCAGACACTTTCTAGCTGTGTGAGGCTGGGAAGGTCACTTAACCCTGCCTCAGTTTTCTCATCTGTAAAATGATCTGGAGAAGGAAATGGAAAACTACTCTATTATCTATGCCAAGAAAATTCCCAGATGGAGTCATGCAAAGAGTTGGATATGACTTTAATGACTGAACAACAAAAATAATAATCACTTATTTTATCTTTTCTGGAAGGGCACTGTTAAAATGTATATCACCATTTTGATAAAAATATTCATATATCTCTGAATTTTATTTTTTAGTTAAAATTTTTACACTCAAATATGTAGTAAGCTATATATTTACAATATATAATAAATTAGCATTCAGTGATAGGGTCTGTACCACTTAATGCATTGGCATAGGAAACTCTCAGATGGAGCAGGCTAGTAGCTTCTCAGCATTTTAAAGTCTTAGGAGCTGCCTTGAGCTTTAAGAGGTACAGTAACGTACCCATCCTCACACAGCCAGTATGTGCCAGCAGTAGAGCTTGATCTCAGATCTTTCTCAGATTCATTTCTGGGAAATCTCTATCCATTTCTCCAAGAATTCAGATAAGGAAGGAAAATACATATTTTATACATAGCTTACCTTTTGTAGTTCAGCCAAAAAGGCTTAAACATGAAGCAAAGGGAGATGGCGTGGGGTAGGTTCTATCTGCAGTACAGGTAGTTTTCTCAGCATTCCTTAAGGTCCAAGGAAGATATTAATCTATACTAAAAGAGAAAATACCTAGAATACCTTTTCAATATGACTTTGGGGATAGGAGTTATGGAGAAGACTTGTGGGTAAAAGAGATAGAAGGCAGGCCAAGCAAGTGAAATGTCAAGAAGTAAGCAGGGAAGAGAAAGCTGGCCCTATGTTAAGAAGATGGGAGATCAGAGTCATCCCTGAAATAACCTAAACCAAGGGAATATAAATACGAAGTATTTGGGGAGGAACTCTGAGTCACTGTTCAAAACCAAGTTGGAGAAAGATATTGGTGACCTTTTTCTTCCCCCCAGTGTTGTGGCTATGGGCTCAGCTTACTTTTAAAAGTTATCTATAAATGGCATTTAATTTTTTTGTCAGTATACTTGTAATAGTCACACACACACACATATATATATATATGAAACTTGAATGTTGGTATAGGTTGGGAAGAGAGAGACACAGTCATAGAAAGGAAACCAATTTGGATTTGCTCATGTACATAGTCTGAGGGTTGAGCAGTGAATTAATTGAGACTGCAGTTTATCACAGGGAGAAAGATGATTCCTTGGGAGATGAGAGCTGCTAAGAAGCTGCATTTAAGAACAGGAAGAACAAATGACTTTCAGACGGCTCAGCAGCCATTTTATATCCACTTGGGTTTTCAAAGAAAGTTCCAATTGAAGGAGGGATGAGTTGAAAGAAAGCCAATCATATCCCAAGGAAAGAGGAAGCTGTTTCTTTGTCACTTAGCTGGGTGCTCTCTCCAGTACCACCTGCCACTTACAGATAACTCTTTTAAGATCTAGATTTTGGAGGATAATGAAAGATTGAATATTAAAAATTAGCTTTTTCACTTTAGTCATTTTACATGTACTTTCTACCACCAAGACTGGAGAAATTATATAGCATTGCTTACTATTTTCACGAAAATTATCAGTTTCACAAGTCTTCCTCTAAGATTTCACCTTGAATAGAAGAAACAGGATTCTTTAAGTATGTGCCAGGAGAACACAAATGCTAGAAAGTTTTCAAATAGAGAACACTGAGAGCTTACTCTCTGGTTTCCAAGGACTTGTCAAACTAAGCCATGAGAGGCTTGTTGCCAATAGATTTGACACTTGGTGATGAAAGCTTCGGCATAAGAACAGAAGAAACGAAGAAAAATACAAATGGTCCATTGGCCCTTTGCAGCCTCCTTCTGCTTTTTTGGTGATGGTTCAGTGTTGGGGCAAAGGGCAGAGGGTACAAAGAATCACAGTTTTGTAAAATATTAACCTAATTGGTATTCTAAATGTGAATTTCTTGTCCAGTAAACACATGGACATAATGTAGCCAGAACTGAAATGTAATCATCTTTACATTTTTGTTGTAAATGAAACTAGAAAACAGAAAGAAATTGTAGTTAAATGGAAGAATGATTCTATAGGTTTGCCAATGAGAGTCAAATAGAGATGTTTGCTTTGACATACAAGAGGAAACATTTTAAGGGATATTTAATTATCTCTGATTTTAGCATATTTGCAAAAATATCACTGAAAATCATTTCAGCTTGTGTGACAGCATGTGTTCTAGAAGATGAGGAAGTAGAAAAATTCTAGGAAAAATACACTAACCTCCAAATTATTATATTTCACTGGGTAGGATGGCAAAAAAATCATGTTGGAAAATATGGTCTAGAAGTGAGATATAGGAGAGGCCAAAAACTTATACCTTGCATAAAGAAGAATTCTCATGTCTAGAGATGATGAATACTTTGAAAAAAGAGTATGGAGATGGTGAACACAAAACAACATGACAAAATTTAATTCGATTAAATTTTAAAATGAAATGTCTTCTAACCAGTATGGGAGTCTTCCATATGGCTATGTAAAATCAACTTACTAGTTGGTGTAGTTATTTAGAGTAAAAATCAAATTCATATCAAACTAATGGAAAAAGTAAAAATGAGTTAAGATAATATGCAGATATTCTAACCTGACCTATTTAAACAACGTATTGCTACAAAAAATGAAAAATTAAAGATTATCCATTAACACAAATGTTTAGCATTTCTTCATTCTACTTAATGATAAAAACTGTCATGAGTTCAAAAGAACCTATAAAATGTCCAGAGTTATAAACTCTGGATCTCCTTGCCAGGAATTGAAAAATGACAGCAAAGGGCACTGCCAGTTTAGAATATAAACTCATTTATGAAATCTAATAGAGGTGAATGGGCAAAGAGTATGAGTAATTCCATCTCAGAAAAAAAGTAATGCATGCTGAATGGAAAGCATTTTTGAAAGCTTGGTGAGGGAACTAAATGAAGTCATCCTGAAAGCATTTAAGAATGAAATTGAATAGCAGACAATAGATAGAAGAGAAACGGGAATCATCTCTCAGATATTTCTGTATTTTCTCCATCATTGACATTAAAATAGCTACACTTGAACTTTAAAATCATAGTCCTGAATGGCTTTTATGATGAAGTAGAAATGGCAAGAAGGCAAAGCTGAGAAGAGCAGTAGGACCTGAACCACTATGTCCAGAGGTCCATGCTGGTAGTGCTATAGTTTTGTAGGTTTTGAGGGACCTATTCAAGTTACCCCAAAGAGAAGATACCAAATGCTACAGATTCCCCACATTGAAAAGATTCAGAAGAGATAATGATTTAGTTGAGAGGGTCAAAAGGGAAGTTCTACTGTTTCTTCTTTTCAACTATTAATGCTGAAGGAATTTCTAGGCTTGGAGGTGGCATCTTGAATTCAATAGGTTCAGCTTTTCTGGTTGGAGCAGTGTCTGGATACAGTATAAGGGTGGTACAGTGCCCCAGACCTTGTGGGCCTGACACCAGTCCTGCAAGGCTGGTGAAAAATGTGAAGGAAAGAGGGAAACTGCTGAAAATATTGGACACTGAAGGCAGATACTATTGCTTGTCCTTAGGACTTGGTTTTAATGTTATTTTTGCCTCACCTATAAATCAGTGGCCTAGTTCTTCATTATTCACTCAAATTGTAACTAATTAGAAACTTTAGATAAGAAAAAAAAAGCTTAAGTCCATAGGTTTAAATACTTTACATTGTTGATTTCCTTAACATAATTTCATCAGTTTTGACTCCTTGTCATACGAGGTAAGAAAAAGCAACATGGCAAAGGTAACTTTCATTATTAATTTCTAAAAGATTTCCAGTTTAAGAATAGTTCCTCTTGGAAGTTTGTGGCCTCTTAAGAAAGGTGATACTTTGATTACTATACTGATATGGTGAGAAGCAGGATTGTCCCAGAATCATAGAATTTTCCAAATGGAGAAAGGATACTCCAAGACAACCTTGCAGCATACCAGTATCATGACAACTTAAGAAATCTGCCTGAGAGGAAATTGAGTATTCTTCAGTGTCCTGGAAACTCATTTGATTCAAACTCCATTGAAAATCTATGGATATTATGAAGCTGGTCTTCGAAAAATGGACCATTTTTTAGATGCTCAACATAAAATGTGATAAAAATTCATAATAAATGAAAGAATATGTTTAAAAATCTTTTGAACTGCTTTTCAAATTTCTTAACCTAATAATTATAACAAAAATTACTAGAAGTCTATACGATATAAATTGACTACCATGCATCTGGAAGAAAAAGAAATAGCATTTAAGGGAACAAGGATGTCAAATGGTTGAATAGGACCAAAGTTCTAGAGAACAGATGTATGGTGGAAGTGATGCAATTTTAAGACACTGAGAGACAAAAATAAATAATATCCAAAGAGGGGTAGATTCCAAAATGTGATCCTTTCAATATTGAAGAAATATTACAGAGAGAACATCAATGACTACTGCCTGAAATGCTTATTCTCCATTGTAACAGAATATTTAATGAGTCACTAATACACATTTTGAGATATCTTACAGGAGTAGGCTGTTACAAAAATATACTAAGCAATGGACCACCCTTTTGCCACTTCAGTTTGTTGAAAGATATAAAGAATATGAAATCCCTTTGTTTTTATTGTTTTTTGATAATGAAAATGTTCAAATCAGAAAAACAAAATGCTTCCTTGAAGATTCCTTTACACCAAAGTATCTCGTTTGCATCAAAATTGCTTAAGATTTCTTGGAGAAAATAAGAAATAACCCTTTTCAATTACCCTCATAATAAAATTCAAGTATGGCATAAAAAAAATGATGTATGCCTTCTTGGAAGAGATCAAACAGAATCCAAGTTAAAAAAGAATTCCGTTTGGATAGTGTAGTCTTCCAGATACTCCTGTGTGAGGATGGCATTATGCTGATTGCATCAACACACTGAAAACTGGGTAGCCTTCTTGAAGAAATTTGTAATTATCCAAACAATAAAATACAAATTATGCAAAGTAACTGTGAGGGGAAAAAGTACCAATAACTGGGGGAAAGAAGAAATCAGAAAAGAGTTGTTTTTTTTTTCCTTCAGTGCTTAATTAACCCAGTGCTTTAAATCAGAGGTTAATGATAACAATATCTAGCATTTCTATAGCACTTTACGTTTATATATAACTCATTTGATCTTCACAACACCCCTAATACACAGGAACTTTTATTTCCATTTTATATATAGGGAAAATGAGGCAAAGAGAATTTAAATAACTTGTCCAGGCTTGAAAACAGCTAGAGAGTGTTTGAGGCAAATTTGAACTCAAATTTATTTCTGACATCATGATTTGAACTCTTTCCACAACCAACTCTACAACAGTTTTATTGAGGGACTCAGTAAGTTGATCAGGAGTGTTTCTAATTGTGTGATTTAGAAATATAAATTTAGCAACTTTGTAGAGATTTGTCTGGAGAAGTGTTAGACTTGAGACATTTTAATGTATATGCTACATATTATGATGTGTGTGTTTAACTTATAAACTAAACTTTGACATCTTTTGTTTTTCCATCTCCTCTCTTCTCTGGTACTTTCACAAAGAACAAACATGGGCAAAATATTCAGCAAAACTCACCAATACAACAGTTAAGCCTGGAGGCTTAACTCCACAGTGTTCCAAAGATATTGTCCCCTACCTCTGAGAAGAGGCTGAGGTTCTTTTTCTCATCTCTTTTTTTAAGGTTAAGATAAATAACCAACAAACAATGACAAAACACCAATTCTACTAAGCAATAGGGATTGGAACAAAAGTGGAACATTACCCTCACATTTGATTAGAAAAGTCAGTGTGTTTGAAAACGTTTAGATACTATATTCATGTATCTCTGAAACCAAGGTGATTTTTTAGGTAGGGAGCAAAAGAAGTAGACTCTAGAGGAAATTACAAAAGGCCTCATAAGAAGGTGATGCTTGAACCAAGATTTGAAGGAAACTAGGGCATCTTAGGGGTGCTACTTACTGCACGTTTTTTTTTTTTTGTGTTATCTAGTTTTCATTGCATATATTATTTTCAGTCAGTGAGAGGGCACCTATTGCACACTGTTCCAGATAAAACACTCTCCCTTCCCTTAGAAGATAGGCACTAGTCTTCCTGTTTCTGTTTTCTTCATTCTGTATTAGTTTATATGTTTTCTCATACTTCTTTAAATCCTTCACATTCATAATTTCTTACAGTATAGCCAGTAATATTATTCAACCATAATTTGTTTTTTCCTCAAATAATAGGTATCTTCTTTGTTTCTAATTATGCAATTTGCTACTATAAAATGTTGTTATTAATATTTGATGTATATGGGACTATTATTTTTGCCATTGATTATCTTTTTTTCCCCTCTTTGATCTCCTTAAGGGCAAAAAGTACCTAATGGTGCTTCTCTGGATGAAAGGGAAAATTCATTCAATTTCTAAGGATCATTTCAAATTGCTTTCCAGAATGATTGGATTAATTTTCAGTTCCAACAATAGTATATTCATATATGTCTTTCCATGCACTGTCCAACTCTGATTATTTCTCTCTTTGTCTTCTTTGCTGATTTGCTTGTTATGAGCTGAAATCTCAGGGCTGTTTTGCTTTTCCTTTCTCTTCTTTCTGTTTGGAATCATTTTTTTACGTGGTTAATAGTTTGCGTTTCCCTCCTGAAGCACTGTGCTAAATGCTTTACAAATATTATTTCATTTGAATGACACAACAACCCTGTGAGGTAGGTGCTATTAGGAACCCCATTTCACAGTGAAGTTAGTTGAGGCAGAGGGCAGTTAAGGGACCCAAGCAGCTAAGCTAGTGTCTCAGACTAGTGAACTCTAGGCACATTGCTTTAATTTTACCTTGTAGCTGCCTCCTTGCCTCAAAGCTGTGAAAGACACCAGGTTTTGTGTTCTTTGCTTTTTTGGTGTGATATCTTTGCATATATTTAAAAACTATGTTTTAATACCAATAATAAGCCATTTTTCTCTTCTCCTGATAGGACACCTTAGATAAATAGCTGGGGGTACAGCAGATAGAATGCAGGGTCTGGTGACAGGAAGACCCTTCGAATACGGCCTTAGCCCCAAGACGCTTAGCATTGTGACCTGTGACAAGTCACTTCACCTCTCTTTGCCTCAGTTTCTTGAGCTATCATAAATAGGTAAAGTAAAATATTTATAAAGCAGTCCTCCTAGAGAAAGTCTTGGCTGCAAAATTATCATCCTATAAAATTTGCGAAACAAAAGGCCACAGCCCAATGGTTTCAAAATTGCTTGTTCAGCATAAAAATGTAGTTGCTCGTGCTGACAGCAACAGAATACTACCAGCAATTTCATGAAGTACACATTTTAGACAATTGGATTTAAAATGCATTTATTGCTTTTTCCCTGAAGTACAGCACCAAAAGGGAATTCTCTCAAAATGAGTTCAGTACAAAAGGCATTTTAACTTAATTTTTTGTGTTTGATTCAGAGATTATTAAAGCAAATTGGCTGCACATTGATAATTCTTTTAAGAGCCACTGTAAGCACTATCCAGCTTTCCTGAAAAAGAATTAAGTAAAAAGTTTCATAGTCTTTCAAATATGAATATATGAATTTGTTTCTAAAATATGTTGAGTTTTAAAACAGCATTAATCTAAAACTTTAGAAATGGATACATTTCTAGTACAAAGGTCATTATTGAAATTGACAATCTCTTTTTTTTTTATTGAGTTAGATATTATAAAACAACTGCTATTTTGATGCTCAAAATTCTTTCCATTATTGAAAATTAATATTTATCCTGTTTTCTTTATTTCTTAAATTTCATAGGTCTTCTTTAAATTGAGGCAACATTGAATAATACTTGAAAAGCCTGCCTCAGAGTTAGGAAAACTTGAGATCAAATCCTGTCTTTGTCTACATACTATTTATGTAACCCCAAATGCTTCTCAAGGCTGTAGGCAACTATATTTAAGTTGGATTTTTTTCCTCACAAATATATCTCTATGCTGATGAAATCGCAGTCTTGACCTTTCTCCCATTCAAACAAAAAGAAATAAAAGTTATGTCTTTTGAAGATTAATTTGATTAAACATGATATAGTACACAGTCCCCCTTATACCATTGAGTTACAAGTGTATAAATGAAAAGTATAGGTAGTATTAGAAAGGACAGTCCAGGGTGCAATCAATATCTTCTCTAGGGAACCAGGACTTAGTGAGCAGTTAAAGTTGGAAGTAGAAAGGGAGGAAAGGGTTTAAAGTAAAGAGAAGTTTTTTATTATAAAATCAGAGTTCCAGAGGGCACAGTGGAGTAGGATCCTAATAAGGTAATGAAGTAGATTAACATTTGAAAGTAGAGAGTTAGGATAGAAGAGGCTTACTCTTCATTTATCAGCATCACTGGATGAGAACCATTGATATGGGGACTGTAAAAGAGGCTTGGATTATACTAATCATTTGGGACTGAATATCTGCAATATATCCTAAGATGGAGAGAGGTCAGCTAATAAAGGCAGTTTGGGGGCAGTTCTGCCCATCTTTTTATCATTAAATCAACTTTTATCAAGTGCCTACTACATGCCAGGCACTCTGCTAAGTGTTGGGAAAACAAATCAAAAGCAAAAGAATTCCTGATCTCAAGGAACTTACATTCTAAAGGAGGAAAGAATATGCAAACAACTTCTACAAACAACCAACCTCCAGAATTCATTAGATATAATCAGCAGAAGAAAGTCTAAAGCATACTATGAGAGACTTAACATAGAAAGTAGAATTTTAGCATGGAATTGAAGAAAGCCAGGGAACTTAGAAGGCAGAGTGGACTAAGGAAAGAATTCTAGTGCTGTTGTGGTATTTTTTCAGGTCTTTCAAGCAGCATGGTTGCCCTCTGCTGGATGTACTCTTTACATTTTCATTGCTTTCTTGAAATTTGAGATCCAGATAATAATCAGATAAATTCTGCCCAGGGCAGAAGACAGTCCTACTTTCAGTTTCTTTAATCTACATATTATATTTCTATTACAGTAGCCTAAGATTGTATTAGTTTTTACCCTATCATGTTGTGGACTCTTGTTGAAGTTGTATTCAACTAATGACATTTTTTTGAAAGAAACTTTTAATTTTTTTCCCTGTACATTTTACTTATGAATTTGAGTTTTTGAAGTCAAATAAAAGACTTTATTTTTATCTCTTTTTAATTTTGTCATGATAAATTTGACTCATTCTAGCCTGTTGAATACTATTGGATAAAATTTTGTTATATATGACATTTAAGTTTTCCTTCAAGTCATTGATATACCTATTGGACTGAATAGGTGAAAGAGAGAACTTAGGGACGCTTTAGTAGATCTTTCCCCAGGTTGATATCAGTGTTTTACTTTAGAGAAGTCCATTAACTAGTTTTAAATCTACTGAATTCTATTATTATCCATTTCCCATTTTTCTATCTTCTTAGTTGAGTACCTTTGTCAGATATCTTACTGAAGTTTAAATCTACTACTTTCATCAGTTTAATTCATTTGGATTTTTAAAGGGTAGTGACAGTTATATCCCTTGATGCAGATGTTTACATGTATGAGAAAGGGACATTTACAATTACCTTGCAAGTACTATATCATGTTAGGTTGCTAACTAAATATCATATGAAAATAAAAAGAACTAAATAGTCCTCAAAAGTACTTTATCATTGTCAAAATACACATGATACATGAATGCAATGAAAGGCTTTGTAAATAATATGAATGGAAATGACTATAAGATTATCATCAATCTTTAAGAAAAGATTCAATAAGTATGAAAAACATAAAAGGGGTATTACCTAAATCAAGCTTCAGATCCCTTTTTTACTAATATAAGTAGGATATAGTCTTTGATTTTTCAGATGCTTGAGCTGTCTTCACCAGGACTGTTGACAAAGCAAAAAATACACATGCTTTGAGCGATTAGTTAGAGATTATATTTTTGTGTAGTTCAGTAAAAATTTCTCTTGATAAATGTCTCATTTGTCAAGTATATAGAGAACCAAGTTAAATTTAAAAGAATAAAAGCCAGTGATGGCAAACCCATGGCATGTGTGTCAAAGATAGTATGCAGGTACGTTCCCCCCCATTTGTTACTAGAAAGGCAGAGGGACTTGGGCGGAGCTGCTCCCCTCCCCCTCTTCACCATTCCTGATGACATTTTTTTCACATCCTCCTCTCCCTTTTCCCAGCAGTCCAATGGGAGTGCAGAGGAGGCAAAAGTGGAGGGGAGCAGAGTGCTCAGGCCATTCTTCTCCCCATCTCTAGATTGGCTGAGGACATTCATCACTTCACCCACTCTTCTGCCCAGCAGCTCAATGAGAGAGCTTTCTCTCTCCCCTGTGTGGGTTGGGCACAGCCATCACTCAGTGAGGGGGCTGGGCATACCACTTGGTCTTTGGTGGGCTGTGCATAGCACGTGGTGTAAGAAATAAAATGGATATATATAATAATAATAATAATAATAATTATTATTATTATTATTAGGGTTTTGTTGAAAGCCATATTGATAATTAAAGCCACGTGCCTGATAAGAGCTCATTCAAATGACACATCATACCTTCCACCTGGCTTCTTCAGCAGGAAAGAGGAAGTACCAAAATTGTCCTGAGTCTTTATACCTTTGTTTATGTAATTTACATTTCCTGCCCACCTGTACTACATAAGAGGAATCATGGGAAATGTAGTTTTTAAGAGTCTAAATGTCCACAGGAAGTTTAGATCAGGGAAATCAAAATTAGTTTAAGGACCCCCAAATTTCCAATATCACATCCCCCCTGAGATGTGGAGGAAAGACTGGTCTTCCTGATGGATCTTGTAAACATAGTCAACTTATAAATTACAGGAATTTGGGGATAAAAGAAAAGAGGACAAAAACAATGATCCAATGATTGCTAGCCACATTGATAAAAAGCCAATTGGGGGCAGTCCCCTTTGGCATGTGTGTACATTCAAAACAAATATATTCAACTCCCCATAGTTCAATCAACTGCACCCCAAAGTTCATTTTGGATATTCATTATGCAGGTTCTTCACGATGTAAGTTCTTCAGGCATCTTCATGGTGACTTCTCCAAACAGGTTTGTTGTGTGGATTTGGGGGAGATGCCAAATTTCTTATCCTGAAATTACTCTCAAAAGAATTTAAACTTTACATTATAGATTATAAAATATACATTCCCTTCTAAGGAGAATTATACATTCCCCCCTGAAATTACTCTCAAAAGAATTAAATTTTACATTATACATTATAATACATTCTGATTATAAAACATACCCACCCCCTTGAGGAGAGTTAATAAGACATTCTCCCCTGAAGAGGGTTAAGGCCAAGACCCAGATCATCCAAGGATACATGGCTGAGTTTTTGGGGTTGTGTGAAATCAATTGGCAAAAGAAAAAATAAAAAAAATCCAAATAAAAGAGAAAATTAACTTGTGAATGAAGTGTAAAATGTCAAAGTCTTATGTGCAAAAAATGTAAGGAAAAATAAATTTTTAACAGGTCCTTGAATCGAGGCCCAATTAAAGTGATTTAAGCAGTTTGCAATTACCCATTCAGGAGCCAGGACTACAGAAAGTTGCCATTCTATATATAAGAGAAATAACAGGACCAAATTTGTGTACAAGGGAAGTGTCTTTCCCTGGTCTAATTTGCCTGCACCTTCTTAGGGATGAGCCATAATGATAGCCAATCTTAGGTGCTTGGCTCGGGATAAAGCTCAGGGGAAGTCTGGCCTCTAACATATGTTAGAAAAGCTGCAACCCTGAACCCCAAACACTAGTTTCAAGCCCTTTAGTATTGGCATAGAAGTTCCTCAGTCCCACCTGGATTGAGATGGTCTGCATGACCTTGTGCCTGCTTGGCACTGTTTAGTAGCTCTTGTGTTCCCTTCTCCTGGAATCAGACAGAGAGACATTAATCACAGTCCTATAATATTTACCAATAATTGACAGGTTACCATAGTCTAATGCAGTGATTCCCAAAGTAGGTGCTACCTCCCCCTGGTGGGTGCTGCAGTGATCCAGGGGGCAGTGATGGCCACAGGTGCATTTATCTTTCCTATTAATTACTACTAAATTTTTAAAAAATTAATTTCCAGGGAGCTAAGTAATATTTTTTCTGGAAAGGGGGCAGTAGGCCAAAAAAGTTTGGGAACCGCTGGTCTAAGATTTTTGGGTATGCATTAATATTATAGAAAATATATATTTATATTAAAATTATATTACTATAAAATGAAAAGGGATTAATATCGATTACATGTACTTTAAGTACAAAAATAAGAAAAAGGGGGAAAAACTGAAATATTGTATTGCACATAGAAGGGAAAAATGATAAAAGAATGTTTTAAAAATCAAAAATATATGTAGCTTAGAATTAGTGAAAGGTTTTTCACCCAGAAATGAGATCCATTTCCTTATAAGTTTTTTCATGAACTCCTGTGAGTGTAAATGACTTTTATAAAATAGCAGATTCATAATGCACATTCAAATAAAGTACCATAATTTCCAATATCATATTTAAAGACAATAGCAAACAAACCCATTATTAAAACCATTTGCTATGATGTTTAAAAATTGTATACTTGTCACAAATTCAACAGGTGTTCAGCCTTGGCTGAGATATTTTCTTTACAAACTATTACTGCCTTCATGGCAATTGTGGGACAGAGCCTAAAAACATCTGATAAAAAAAATGTTATCCCCAGGAATTCTAGATCCTTCTGATGGGAAAGCAAGCCAAAACATCAAGCATACGGGAGTTCTCCTGGCTTCCTATGTAATATACAGAAAGCTTGGGTAAGAAACTTCCCTTTGTTTCCTCTACCCCATTAAGACAACATTCTTTATAATATGTATATATATATATAATGCTATCATCCATTCAGAAGGGTACTAGGTATCTAAAGTAATTTCTAAAGACTTCTTATAAAATTATAATTTAAATCCTCAAGGCATTCAAGTCTTCAAGGTTATATACAATTATCAAGATTGAATAAAAGCTTAAGGCATGTGATCCTATAGTTGAGGTGACAAATCCAGTATACATAAGGTGTACAGGCTTTTACAACTTGAAAAATGTTTAAGATGTTCATAAATGGTACAGATAACAGAATTAGATTAATACAGATAAACTTAAAAAAATTTTGAATCCTTAAAGAAATCAGGAAATACAATAATATAAAGAACAGATTATAAGCAATGCAGTCAAAAAACATTTTTACCAATTCTAATCATTTGTTCTCTATTTGGGAGTTATAATAAAATCCTAAACAGAATTAATCTAGCAGCCAAAACTTCATTAGCTTAAAATGATTCAAAAATTAAATCACAAAACAACAATCACCAAAGTACAATAAGATTCAGAGACTTTAAAAAAAAACACATGCAGTCAGAGGAAGTTTAAAATCCACCTCTGGTCCAATTTAAGTTCCTTCTAACTGAGCTCTGCACTGAGCTCAGTGTGGATGACTCCATAAGGGGTATATAGTTCAGAGTCTTGGGCAGGCCTAGCATGTGTAGGGGTGGTGAATCCCTTCTCTGAGTTTCAGGCAAGACAATAGAAATAGGCCATGCAGCCCATGCTTGCCATTCTACTTCCTGTTTGAAGAGTAAAAACTAGGGCCCATGTGGAAGCCAACTAGGGTAGGGGTTAGAAAAGCTGCAGGTTGGAGATCCAACGTGGAGGGGGCTTGTGGAGTAGAAGCTCCCTTCAGGTTAAAAGTCATTAATGTCTAAGAGGAAAAACACCTGGGAAAGTCAGGGGTTTGTACAATAAGAAAGAAGGGTTATACTTATACATCCAAAGTCTTAAGTCAAGGCTGGGGTTGTCCCAGGAGCTCCGGGCAGTGACTGGGGAGGCAGCAGAAGCATTTTAATAGCATCAGGAGGCAGCATCAACAGGGAGTGGGTGGCAATGGCAGGCATCAGGCATCTGAATGTATTAGCAGGAATTAGGATCAGCACTGGGACTGGAGGACTGGCATTCGGTCAGAAGCAGCTTCCCGTACTAGGGTCAGGTGGGCGGGGCCCACATCTGCTGAAACCAAGTCCATGGGGAATGTATGAACTAGCAGCCAGGAACAGGCATTTGTGAGCAAAGTCACTTTTCCCTTTCCCTGAAAAGCATCCAAGTGGCTGGGGAGAATGGGGAGAAGAGAAAAAGAAACCCCAAACCATAAAAAGTCCCTCAAAAGAAAATAGTGGGGCTCAGAAAAATATCATTCCCCTTTTAAAAGGTTGCTCAATGGAACTGAGCAAAGTGGCCAAAAATACAAGCACAAAAATGGCAAGAGTAGGTCCATAGATCTGGAGAGGATTCTAAATGCTCTCAGAGTTCTGCCTGCATACAAAATCATGGCAAAAGTTGTGTGGCTTGGTAGGCTATCTGAAAAATTGAGAGTTTGATCTCCAAACTTCTGGTGGTTGCCATTAAAAGTAAGAAATAAAATGGATATATATGTGTGTGTGTGTATAAAAATATTAGGGTTTTATTGAAAGCCATATTGATAATGAAAGCCACGTGCCTGATAAGAGCTCATTCACGTGACATGCCACACCTTCCTCCTGGCTTCTTCAGCAGGAAAGAGGAAGTACCAATTTTGTCCTGAGTCTTTATACCTTTGTTTATGTAATTTACACTTCCTGCCCATCTGTATTACACAAGAGGAGTCCTGGGAAATGTAGTTTTTAAGAATCTAAATGTCCACAGGATGTTTAGACCAGGGAAATCAAAATTAGTTCAAGGACCCCCAAATTTCCAATATCACAGTGGTCTTTGGTGAGTGGGGCATGCTAAAAGGTTCACCATCACTGATATAAGCCATTCCCCAGTTGGCAATGATCAAAGGATATGAATAAGCACTTTGCAGATGAAGAAATCAAATCTGTCACTAATCATACGAAAAAATGTTTTAAATCACTCGATTAGAGAAACGCAAATTAAATACCTCTGAGGAACCATATACCTCCCAACTATTTGGTAGGCCAAAATGATTGTAAGGGGAAGTGATAAATGATGGAGAGGATGTGGTCAAAATGAAACACTAGTGTGTTGCTGGAGGAGTTGTGAACTGGAGAACAATTTGGAACCATGCAAAACACATTTTCATGTTGGTCATTGTTGTAAGAGCCCACTCATACATAGCCAAAACCCAAAATAAAACACAGATACACTGCTGTGAAAGATGATTCCAACTGTTCTTTCTCTGGAGATTCCCCATCAGACGTCTTTCAGAATTGTCCCATATCAGTGCATTGCTGGAGTAGCCAAATTTTTTCAGATAATCATCGTCCAGTTTTGCTATTACTCTGCACAAGGTTCTCCCAGTTCTGCTTATTTTGCTTTAACTGCAATTCCTGCAGATTTTTCAAACTTTTTCTGAAGTCATCTTGCTTATCATTTCTTATAGCACAATACTATTTCATCACCAACATGTATCACAATTTGTTGAGTCATTCCCCAGTTGATGGGAATCCCCCCAAGTTCTAATTCTTTGCCACCGCAGAAATGTTTTTATTGTTAATACTATTAATTATGTTGATTGTTATACTGATATCAAACTATCCCTATATCTTTGGTAGAAGCCCAGCTTGGTTATAATGAATGATTTCTAGTCTGTTTCACACTAATTTATTTTTAAAGATTATAATCATATGCATTAATAATATTAATCTACATTTTTTCTCCTAGTTTTTCTATTCTGCTAATTATTTCTATTATTCATGCTATAAAATTTGCTATCAAGATTCCTAGCTCTTTCACAAACCATTTGGGAACATCTTGTTCTGATTCTCTGATGATTATAGGAATCCCAAGGATTTTTTGCCTCATTAGGTGTTGTTTCAATTAATTAATTCAAGGGGACTGGGGAAGGCCTCATGTAGGAGCTGTGCTTTGATAGGAGCTAGTGATTTTGTGTGGAATATGTGAAGAGGGAATACATTCCAGGCATAGGGGATCATCTGTTCAAAACTAGAAATCAGAAGATGAAATTGCATGTGTGACAAACAGCTGGCAAGAAAACATGGCCTGGAATCAAGTGTATGATAATGTATAATAAGAAATATCTGGAAATTTAGATAAGATCCAGATTGAGTTGAACTCTGGGTGAAAAGCTAAGGAATTTGTATTATATCTTAGAAACCACAGGGGACCAATGGAGATTTTTGGGTAAGGGATAAGACATAGTTAATTTTCTGCTTTAGGAGTTCAAATTTAGTAGCTGACCTACTAAAGATGATATTTTAGTGGGTCTAGGAGAACCTTTGTCTTTTTTTTTTTTTAATTTTAAACCCTTAACTTCTGTGTATTGACTTATAGGTGGAAGAGTGGTAAGGGTAGGCAATGGGGGTCAAGTGACTTGCCCAGGGTCACACAGCTGGGAAGTGTCTGAGGCCGGATTTGAACCTAGGACCTCCCGTCTCTAGGCCTGGCTCTCAATCCACTGAGCTACCCAGCTGCCCCCTTCAAGCCATTTAAAATGATTTGGCTTCCTAAACTAATTTCATTTCCTGGTATTTTCCTATGAATATAACTTAATTTTGAAAAAACAAGTCCAAATCAATAGCAGTGAAGGAGGAGAGAACATTTATATTGCATGTCTTTTTCATGAATTCCTTAGGGATATTATAGTCAATTTATTTGTTTATTTAAGGTACATGTAGACACAGTTTTTGACAATTGTTTTCCAACATTTTAGGATTCAGATTTTCTCCCTCCTTCTTCAACCCCTTCTCCATGTTGGTAAATATTCTGATATAGGTTACAATAGTGCTTTCATGCATTACATATTTCTATATTGCTCGTGCCAAGACAGAAGGGACAAATGACACATATAATAAAAAACTCATAAAGGAAATAAAGTGGATGATGGTATGCTTAATTTGCAATAAGACTCTTAACAGTTCCTTCTTTGGCTGTGGATAGTATTTTTCATCATATTTCTCTTGGAATATATTGGAACTTGCTTTGCCTATATTGGTTTAGTCCTTTCCTTCACAGCTGATCTTTGTGTAATATTTCTATATATACCTGTTTTTGTTCACTTCACTTTGCATCAGTTCATATACATTTTTCCAGATTTTTTGGAACACATCCTCTTCGTCATTTCTTATGTCACAGTAGTATTATATTACAACCATATACCACAACTTGTTCATCCATTCCCCAAGTGATGAATAACTCAGTTTCCAATTCTTTGCTACTACAAAGAGTTGCTATAAATATTTTGGTATAAGTAAGTCCTTTTCCTTTATTTATGATCTCTTTGGGATACAAACCCACAGTGCTAGTGTTGGGTCAAATGGTATGCATGGTAGTATGGCCCTTTGGGCATAGTTCCAGATTGTTCTCCAGAAAGCTTGTTAGTTTGTTGTTCTACCAACAGTGTATTATTGTCTCAATTTTTCTACATCTACTCCAAAATTTATCATATTCCTTGCTGGACATATTAACCAGTCTGATAGATATACCCTGGTATCTCAGAGTTGTTTTAATTTGCATTTATCTAATGAATAATGAATTGAAGCATTTTTTCATATGACTATAGTTTTAATTTCTTTGTTTGAGAACTGCGTGTTCATATCCTTTGACCATTTGTCAATTGTAGAATGATTTTTATTATTACAAATTTGTTTTACAATTCTTACAATTCTTTTCTATGTACTTGCGAAATGAGGCCTTTGTTAGACACTCATTATATTTCAACAAATTTGTTATTTCCCACCTATTATTGGTTATATTGGCTTTGTTTCTACAAAAGCTTCTAAATTTAATGTAATCAAAATTATCCATTTCATTTTTATAATGTTCTTTATGTCCTATTTGATCATAAATTCTTTCTTTATTCATAAGCCTGACAGGTAAATGTTTCTATGTTCCTTTGATTTATTTATATTCCCCTTTGTTTCTAGATCAAGTATCAATTTTGACTATATCCTAGTTATAGTGTGAAATGTTGGTCTATGTCTAGTTTCTGCCAAATTGTTTTCTAGTGTTTCCCAGTTTTTTCCAAATAGCCAGTTCTTTCCCTCAAAGCTTAAATGTTTGTATTTTTTGAACATTAAGTTACTATGGAACTTAAGTACTATGTACTGATTGCCTAATCTATTCCATTGACTTCTTTTTCTTAGTGGATACCGAATTACTTTGATGATTGTCACTTTTTATTGTAGTTCAAGATCTGCCTTTTTTTTGAATATAATTTTTATTGCATTGTGATTTGAGAAATATGCATTTAATATTTCTGATTTTCTACATCTGGTTGTAAGGTTTTCATGACTTATCATATGGTCAATTTTTGTGAATGTGAATGGACTACTGAGAAAAAAATATTACTTTCTATTCCTGAATAGGAAACTGTATAGTTTTCTCTAGAGGTTTGTCATATCTATCTTTTCAAAAATTCTTTTTATTTCCTTAACATCTTTTTTCTTTATTTTTTGGTTGGATTTACCTTCTGAGTCAGAAAGTTTGAGGTCCCCTACTAATAATATTTTACTATCTACTTTCTCCAGTAATTCATGTAAGTTTTTCTATAGCAATCTAGATGATATGCCATTTTGTGAATATATGTTTAATATTGGTATTTTTATTATCTGTGGCATTTTAATTATAATATAATTTCCTTTCTTCCTTATCTCTTTTGATTAGATACATTTTTACTTTTTATTTGTCTGTAATCATGATTGCTGTCCCTGCTTTTTAAAAACAAACAAACTGAAGCTGAGGCATAGTAGATTCTACTTCAGTGCATTTCACTTTTACTGTTTTTCTTTGTATATATATCTCCCTGCTTCAAATGTGTTTCTTGTAGACAGCATATTATTGAATCCTGGCTTTTAATTCATTCATATTCTTTTCCATTTTATGGTAAGTTCATCCCATCTACATTTAGTTACTATTTCTGATTGTATATTTCCTTCTATCTTATTTTTCTTTTGTTTGGCCTCTTTCCTTTTATACTTTTCCTGTTCACAGATGTTTTGTTTACTGTGACTGTCTCCCCCATTTCACCCTCCTTTTTGTCCACCCCTTCCTTTCCTTATTCCTTTTACCCTCCTACTTCCCTATAGGGTAATGTTGATTTCTATAGCTGAGGGTAGGTGTTATTTCCACTTTCAGCTAATTCCAATGGGAATGAAGTTCAAATATATAGCCTACTGAACTCCCATCTTCTCTTCAATTGTACTGCCTCTTATTCACTTCTTTCTGACAGGGTTTACTCTCTTCTGTTTCTCTTTTTCTCTTTTCATTTGGTTCTCTTTTCTGTCTCTTGATTTATTTTTTGGATATCAGCTCATCCTAATCAATTTCTTTCTTTCTATATATTATTCTTTTCATTGTTTTAATAGTGATAAAACTTTTAATTATCTTAAGTACTTTAGGTATCTTATATGCTTTAATTACCTTACATATCTTACATATCATAGGTATCATAAGTATTTCAATTATCACCTTCTCAGGTATGAATATACTCAATTCATCTGAATTGAAACCCTAATGTTTTCACTTTAGTTTTTTATGCTTCTCTTGAGTTTCAAATTTGGTCATCAGATTTTCCTTTTAGCTCTGATTTTTTGGTCAGGAAAGTCTTGAGATTCCTCTATTTCATTAACCACCAATTTTTCCCCCTCATTGAGGACTTTGCTCAGTTTTTTGGGGTATCTAATTCTTGGTTGTAGTCCTAGATCCTTTCTTTTGGAATATCATATTCTATGTCTAACAGTCCTTTAATGGAAAAGCTGTTAGGGCCTATGTAATATGGCCAGGACATCACAATATTTCAATTGTTTCCTTCTTGATTTTTGTTCATTTAGATTCAACACCCTTTTCTTTGTTTCATGGGCTTAGTTGGTTTCTCCTCTGCTGGTTCTCTGTCCCTGCTAAATTGCTTGGGCTGAGCATGTTTCCTCCTCTATTCTCTGTTGCCTTGGGCAGTCTTTTTGCTTTTCTGCCTCAGGTTTCTGGACAAATAGAAACTAATGAATTCATAAACCATCCAAAAATAAGAAGATAAAATCAAAAGAAGAAAAAAATAGAAGATAGTCTAAAATACATCACCGGAAAAATGACTAACCTAGAAAACAGATGCAGGGGAAAAATCATCTAAAAATCACTGAAATACCTAAAATCCACACTCAAAAAATAAAGAGCCTGAACTTCTATTACAAGAAATCATCAGGAAAAACTATCTTGATACCTTCAAACAAGAGGGGAAAATAGAAATTGAGAGAAAGTACCAAACACCTTTTGAAAGAGATGTAAAAATAAAATATCCCAGGACTATTATAGCCAAATTCCAGAACTCTCAGGCTAAGGGTAAAAGTACTACAAAAATCAAGAAGGAAACAATTGAAATATTGTGGTGTCCTGGCCATGTTACTGAGGCCCAGTTTTTTTTCCTGTCAATTCTCTTATTATTTGAAGTTGTGATATCTTTTCAAGGTATCTTTTCACACATTCCTTTGAGGCTTCAAATGTTTACTTTTTTGGCATTGTTGTCCTCGTCTGTATTTTGGTCTTTCTTGTCAAGGAGCAACTCAGCCTTCCTGGGAAGGTCCATTTCAAATATTGTTAACCACTCCAACAGTGATAAAAATTAAAGAAAAGGACTCTTGGATTCATTGCTCACATGCAAAGAGAGCACCTCCTATTGAAACTGATTGACTGTATCCTATCACAAGCATTGGAGATAATAGTCCATAGAAAAGTTGCTTCCGTGCACTGGAAATTCTTTATATACACCTTGTGTCCTGGGTTCAGGTCATGAAGTGAAAAATCTATTGGTCCTGCTTGTACTGCAGCTCCTGATTCATGGAGTTCATGTAGTTTATGCTGTAATTCTTGTACATAGGAAGCAATAGAAATATCTCCCCCTAATAGTGATGTATATGCAGGAGAAAAGGCTTAGCCTGTAGAGGGGGATATCCAAAAAGCATCTCATATGGTGAGATGTGTAAATCTCCTCTGGCCCTGCTTCTAAGATAAAATAGAGCCATAGGGAGAATTTCAGGCCATTTTAAATGTGTCTTGGTGCATAATTTGCCAATCATAGTTTTAAGTTCCCTAGTTATCCTTTCAACTTGGCTTGAGCTCTGGGAGGAATATGATACATGGAATTTGGGAGTTATCCCCAAACAAGAATATATTTCAGATAAAACTAAATCAGTAAAATGACTTCCCCTGTCCAAATCAATACATGTAGGCAGGCCAAAACAAGGAATGATTTCTTTTAAAAGCACCATGGTAACAAAAGCCACTGTGGCTCTGGCAGTAGGAAATGCTTATGGCCATCTGGTCAGTTGATCCACTATGACTAGACAAAATTTATATTGTCCAGCCTTTGGCATTATTATATAATCAATTTGCAGGTGCTCAAAAGGTGTGTAAGACAGAGGATGCCCACCATAAGCTTTGCCATGAAAGGCATATTGGTTATATGCTTGGCAGGTAGGGCATGATGCACATACTTTAGAGGCTATAGTAGTTATGCCAGGAACTATCCATACTCTTTTAACAGAGTTCATGATGCCCTGGGTACCAAAATGACCATTTTATGAATAGATTGTATTACGATAAAAAATAATAAAGACTGATATAATATAAATTAGTATTTTAATTAAAGCCATGGCCATGCTGGTAAAATCATTAGACCATGCGCTGGTAAGAATTCAAAACTGCCACCTCCATTTTGTTACCTCTCGTCTCTCCTGAGCCTGCTAGCCAAGAGAGCAGCTAAAGAGCTAAAAAAGAAAAGGCTTTACTTTCAGATTTCCTCTCATTTTAAACTGTTCTCTGCATGGTGACACAGACGTTCCCACGCCCAAAGAACTGGAACCAGAAACCCGTTGGACCATGGGAAATGTAGTTTGATAGTTCCCACGTGTCCATAGAAAATATATATACTTTTAGATGGCATCTCCCAAATTTCACTTTTACAATTGGCAAATTTGTTGATAAAAACTTATAAGGAGCAGGGGGTTTCCTTCAGAGGATACCCATACTCCATGAATCAGTTTTGCTTTAAATTTTTGCTTCCATTTTTGGACTTACTTTTCATTATAGGAACGTGATAATTGTAAGTCATCAGTGGTTGTTAATGTTAAAATTAATTCAGGCCCTTCTATGGCTACTAGCTTTGCAGCAATATCTGCCTATTCATTTCCCATAGAGACAGGGTCAGTGCCACCTGTATGGGCAGAGCAGTGAACTACAGCTAGGGCTTTGGGTAGCTAGAGAACAGAAAGAACTTCATTTATAATTTTTGCATTAGTTATAGATTTTTCCAGTTGAGGTTAAAAAACCTCTCCGAAGCCATAACATACCCAATGAATGGCAAATTCCAAATGCACATTTAGAATTTATATAAATTGTTGCCTTTTTATCTTTGGCAATTTTACAGGTATGTTTTAGGGCTATGAGTGCTGCACCTTGAGCACTTATATTTGAGGGCAGTGAGTCTGACCATTCAGTTGCAAATTCTGTAACTACAGCAGCTCCAGTATAGAGTATGCCATCCCTCATAAAAGAGGAACCATCAGTAAATAAGACTATATCTGGATTGTCTAAAGGTGTGTCCAGGAGATTAATTCAAGGCTTTTCAGCCATGGACACTAGTGTTTCACAATTGTGTAATGGTTCTCCTAAGACTGGTAAATCAGGAAGCAAGGTAGCAGGATTAAGAGTTGTACAACATTTTAAAGTAATATTTTCATTATTTAGTAAGGTTATTTCATATCTTGTAATTCTCTGATCAGAAAATGCCTGTGTTCTATCTTAGCAACAGTGCTTCTACTTCATGTGGGCACATAATTGTTAATGGGCATCCCAATACTAGATCAACAGTTTTTGTTACTCATAGAGCTGTGGCAGCTATGCCTCTAAGAAATGGTGGTGCTCCTACAGCTACTGGGTCCAGCTGGGCTGAATAATAAGCAATTGGATGCTAATAAGGTCCCAAAGTTTGAGTTAAAACACCTGAATCTACCCCTCTCCACTCATGTACATACAAACTAAATGGTTTGTTGTAATCTGGGATACCTAGAGCAGGGGCAGACAGGATAGCCTGTTTTAGATTTGACAGAGCTGACTGGTGTTCTGGCTCTTATTTAAGTAGTTCAGGGACTGAATTTCATGTTAGTGCTATAAGGGATTTAGTAATTTCCCCATAGCAAAGAATCCATTCTCTACAAAAATCTGTTGCTCCTAAGATTGCTCTTAATTGTTTCTTAGTGGTAGGATCGCTCAATTTTTGAATATTTTCAATGTGCTTAAGAAAAATATAAGGGGTACCAGCAGTTAAAATGAACCCTAAATATTACATTTTGGGGAGACACCACTGAGCCTTTTCTTTTTTTTTAAACCCTTAACTTCTGTGTATTGGCTCCTTGGTGGAAGAGTGGTAAGGGTGGGCAATGGGGGTCAAGCGACTTGCCCAGGGTCACACAGCTGGGAAGTGTCTGAGGCTGGATTTGAACCTAGGACCTCCCGTCTCTAAGCCTGACTCTCAATCCACTGAGCTACCCAGGTGCCCCTGAGCCTTTTCTTTTGAGGTCTTATGGCCTCTTTTATGTAATTCTAAAAGAAGATGTTTACTATCTTCTTGACAAGCTGTGGCATTTGGTGAGGCTAAGAGCAAATCATCCACATATTTAATTAATTTACTGTTTTTAAATTTCATATTATCTGTGTCTTGGCTCAAAATTTGTTCAAAGAGGGTAGATCTTTCTACATACCCCTGAGGCAAATGAGTCCATGTGTTTTATGAACCTTTCCAGGTAAAAGCAAATATATTTCTTGAATCTTCATGAATAGGAATCAAGAAAAAGGCTGAACACAGCTTCACTACTCTAAAGTGGCTATACTGGGAATAGAGGAAATTATTGCGTTTGGGTTTGAAACCACAGGACGTCTTTTTATGACATGATTATTTACAGCTCTTAGGTCTTGGACAAATTGATATTGGGCTTTTCCATCTGGGCCTGTTTTTGGCTTTTTAACAGGTAAAATAGGTGTATTATATTCTGAATTACATGGAATTATTATTTCTTGTTCAATTAATGAACTTATTACTGGGGTAATTCCCTCAATTGCTTCTTTTGATAGAGGGTATTGAGGAATGGAGGGAGCTGGACTATCTTTTGTCTTAATTTGAACAGGAACTGCTGAAAATAAGTAGGTTTACATCAGAAGAAGATATGGCCCAAAGAGATTCAGAGATGTCAGTATGTATTCCCAAGGTGGGAGGCTCGTTCACCTCCTGGATCTCTGAGAGAAGTACAGGGAGCAAATTTAAATATTCCTCAGGTATTTCTAATGACATAGAGCCATCTGGAGAGCAGGTTATTGTGGCTCTAAGCTTGCATAAAAGATTTCTTCCCAGAAAATTTATAGGGGATCCAGGTATTAAAAGAGATGAATGTTCTACAGTTAGGGGTCCCACACATACCATGTGAGGAGAAAGTTTTAGGACCTTTTGAGGTTTTCCAGATACACCTACTACTTTTTGAGAGCCAATAAAGTTACAGTTTTCATCTAGTTTACTCTCCATGAGTGATCTAGATGTTCCTGTATCCAAAAGGCAATTATAATATGAATTTCCAACTTTCAGAGTTACATAAGGTTCATTGCTTTGCAGGGGGTGGGGATGTATAGGGACAATTGGTGTTAAAGCATCAGGGTCTGGAAAGTCAAAGGTTTCTTTTTTTTGATTCCAAGGTCCTTCTCCACCATCCCCTCATCGCACCTTCATAATCTTTGGGATTGGACTCTCCCTGAGGGGCACTAGTTCCCTTAGTAGTTTGGGGGTGAGCTCCTCTTAAGAGATATTGTTATGGGGTTGTTTGGTATGAGTTATCTTCCCAATAATTTATATTTCTAGGATTTTTATCATTCCTAAAGTTAAGATTCCTGAAGGTATTATTATGACTATTATTCCTATAATCATATTCAACTGGGTATTATTTCTGACTATTCTTAACAAATTCATACAGTTCATCATTGTATGGCCCTTCTTCTCACAGAAATGGTAGGTAAGGGATCGATAGTTAGATTCTTAGAGAGAGGCAATTGCCATTCATTGAGTATCTTGCTTATTTCATGTTTATCTATTCTATTACTTAAATATTTTACTTCCTTCTGTATTTTGGTCAGTAAATCATAAGTTTCACCCTGTTTTTCTTTATGATCTTTTGAGACAAAAACAGTTGAGACCTCAACTTCTCAAGATCCATTTCAGGCCACCTAGGACAATGTGTTTAAAGTAATCCTAGACCTCTCTACGAGAGTTATTGACAAATTTTCCCCTTAATTGTCTTATATCCTTTTCAATAGAAATGTCAAGGTTCGTGTATCTACCCCCCAGCTCAATTAGCCTATCCATGAATTGGGAGGGTGTCTCTTCATTGGATTGTGTAAGGCCTTTAAATTTGGTCCAGGCATGTGGCTTTTTGGGGCATTCTCGCATTCATCTGAGAATAGCATCCCTAGCATGACATAATTATGTATATTCTTTGGGGTTGTTTTACTGATATTTAGGATCTTTGTATGGCCAGTGTAATGCGTTGAGTCCTTGGGCTTTGTTAACATGAGAGATAATTTTATTTCTCTTATGTTCCGTTAGAAAAGCCTGGAGCAATTTTTCTACATTTTTATAAGAGGGGCCATAGTGGAAAAAGGTATCATCCATCTTTTTTAATACTGTTATTGGTTCTTCTTCATAAGTAGGAGTATCTTGTTTTAATTCCCTTTTATCTTGAGGTGTAAAAGGCGTACGTTGTTTTAATATAATCACATATCCCCATCATGTCCTATTGTGGACACTTACCTTAAGGGGTAAAAGCCATCATAGGAATCAAAATCGCTCTCTAGTCTTGATTTCCTTGTAGTTATTTGTATGTTTACTGTGGCAGTATTGGTAGGAACTGGTAATGTATGAGGACGAAGTTTTCTGAGAGCTAGGGCTGGTCATAGGCCGGGAGAAGGAAGAGGGGATGAAAGTTTAGTTAGGAGGTGTACAACATCAGAGAGGAGGGTCTTTATCTCAGACATATCCATCTGTTTATATATTTCAGGAGAAATAGGATTTTCCTCTATTGGTAATTCAGGAACAGGCTTAGAAAAATGAGACAATTTTTAGTAGCTTCAATTTCTTACCAAATAGAATCTAAAGTTTTCCCTAGCATTCAATTTCCCATATAGTTTGAACCAAATATATTTTTCTGCTTACTAAATTCTTCCCTTTTATGGACTTAATTCAAGTTGGATTATTCCTCATTCCCCTAATTACTTACCCCTTGTTCTGTCTCCAGGCATGGCCTTTCCTTCCTGGCTCTGACTATCCAAATGCTTGCCAATTTTTAAAGTCTCAGACTGAATGCTGCTTTCTCCTTGAATTCTCCCTTGATCACTTCAATCATAAATAATATTTTACTTCTCTGAATTTCCTTTGTCTCTTGTAACTCTATCATTATAATTTCAAAATTTGCTTTATATTTTGTTCAAAGTAATACTTTATGAAAAGAATCAGATGATCAGATTTTAAGTCCCTACTTCTCTCACTGTGTAATTTTGGTTAGACTCTTTGATTCTTTGAGTTTTTTAAATGTGTGAGTATGAAAATATTTCCATTACCTACTTCAGAAATATCATGAGGATCAAATGGCCTAACATTCAATCCTTTATAAATTATGAAGTAATAGGTGTATTTCAGTTATTTTTATTACCCGTTGAGCATGGATTTTTGTGTTTATGGTTTATCTTTTCTACTAGTTGGTAAGATCTTTGAATTCAGGGGCTGTTTCTTTTTTCTTTGTTTCTCTGTACCTATATATATCCATTTTAGTGAGCTGAAGAGTCTTCATGAGAGTGGTGTTGCCAAAACTTAAGGTACAGTGTAGTTTATTAGAAAGAAAACCAGACATGGTATCTTGGTTCAATCACCACCTCAAACTCCATATGTGACTTGACCTTCCCTTTTAAAACAATTTTAATTTTTTCCCTCAGTTACATGTAAGAAAAAAATTAACCTTGTTTTTAAAGAATTTTTGAGCCCATTTCTCCCTTTCTCTCCCTTCCTTCCTGAGACAGCAAACAATCTGATATAGATTTCACATATGTAATAAAGTAAAACATTTTTCCATATTAGTCATTTTTGTGGAAAAAAACCTTGACAAAAATATTAAGAAAATGAAATATAGTATGTTTTGGTCTATATTCAGAATCCATCATTTTCCCCCTCTAGAGACAGATGGTGTTTTTCACCATAAGTTCATGAGGATTGTCTTCCATCGCTGTATTGCGAAGTCATTCACATACTGTTACTATGTATAATATTCTTCTGTTTCTCATTTCACTTTGAATCAATTCATGTAGGTCTCTCCAGGTTTTTCTGAAATCATCCTTTCATTACACTTAAATTCTACTGACTTCATTTTCCTTCTTTATAAAACAGTGGTCTTAGACTCAACCTCAATGTCCCCTCCAACACTAGGTCTGTGATTATATAATTACGAGAGATATGGGCTCATATCCTTCCTCTGATACGTGACTTACCTTATTCTTGATTCTTTCATGTCTAAAATGATAATTTCAATAGTTTTTACCTTACAAAGTTGTCATACTGACAAGAGGAGAATTAATGCATATAAAAAATCTTGAAATCTTTAAAGTGTTATCTATATAAATGCCCATTGTTATTATAATTCTTATGATACTTGTGTAAATATTTAGAATGCCAGATAAAGCTTAGCACAAGAATTGTGTCATCTATATGCCATTGTTGTGAGAAAAGGATAATATATTATTTAATATATTTAAAGTTATAATTTTATTTATCAGTTATGCACAAGTAAATGAAAAATTGAAAAGTTGTCCAGACAAATTTGTTGAGGAGCCAATCTTTTATAAGAAAGAAAGAATGGTCATAGTTCAGGTCCATATGTTGCATATAATAAAATTAGAGAGATAAATATATAAAAATAAGTGTTTAATCAGTGCCTTACTCCATGCAGTCATTCTCTGAGTTGTACCAAAAAAGTAAGATATTAACCCTGTTAATAAAAAAATGACATTCTAATTGAGAAGATAAAGCAAGTAGATATAAAATAGAGAACCATTATATTCAGTAAAGTGATTAAGCTTTTCAATCTAGATGAGAAGATAAGATTATTAATTATGTTGTTAAAATAAAAGTGTTATATACATGTTTATTTTCATTTCACACAAATATGTTGTCTTTAACATAGTGAATTAAAAGAATTAATCCATCACCAATAGACCATGTTGTTTTTCTAGCAATAGTGATGCACTTGAATAGTATACATACTCTCCAGAGGCTTCTTAATGAGAAGTTTCATGCATTTGTGAGAATCTTAACTTTTGCTTTGAATTTATACAATCTGTTAAATATATTTTTCTGTAGAAGGGATATCATTTGAATCTCCAACTTTATCCATATTCATGACATATAGGTATGTTTTCTCTATACAAATCATATAATCATATGATAATTCTGGACTTAGTCTTGTTTAGCTTTCTCCATATTTTCATTTTTATTTTTTTATTTGATTATATTTTTATTTTTATTTTGAGTATTTTCCCATAGTTACATATTTCATGTTCTTTCCCTCTCCCCAAATCCCCCTAACCCCACGTTAGCTAACACACAATTCCACTGGGTTTTACATGTATCATTGATTAAGACTTAATTCCATATTATTGATAGTTGGACTAGAGTTATCATTTAGTGTCTTTATCCCCAATAATATCCCCATCAGCCCATGTGTTCAAGCAGTTTTTTTCCTCTGTGTTTCTCCTCCCACAGTTCTTCCTCTGAATGTGGCTAGTTTTCTTTCTCATAAGTCCCTCAGCCTTGCTCTTGATTCTTACATTGCTGCTAGTAGAGAAGTCCATTATGCTTGATTGTACCACAGGGTATCAGTCTCTGTGTATAATGTTCTCATGATTCTGCTGCTTTCACTCTGCATCAGTTCCTGGAGGTCTTTCCAATTCACATGGAATTCCTCTAGTTTATTATTCCTTT
Organism: Gracilinanus agilis; assembly: GCF_016433145.1. Classification (NCBI taxonomy): domain Eukaryota; kingdom Metazoa; phylum Chordata; class Mammalia; order Didelphimorphia; family Didelphidae; genus Gracilinanus; species Gracilinanus agilis. The sequence continues at coordinate 627,220,561 of NC_058131.1, forward strand.
GAGCAAAATAGTATTCCATCACCAACAGATACCACAATTTGTTCAGCCATTACCCAATCGAAGGACATTCTCTCATTTTCCAATTTTTTGCAACCACAAAGAGCATGGCTATAAATATTTTTGTACAAGTCTTTTTCTTTATTATCTCTTTGTAGTATAAACCAAGCAGTGCTATGGCTGGATCAAAAGGCAGATAGTCTTTTTTTTTTTTTAAACCCTTGTACTTCGGTGTATTGTCTCATAGCTGGAAGAGTGGTAAGGGTGGGCAATGGGGGTCAAGTGACTTGCCCAGGTTCACACAGCTGGGAAGTGGCTGAGGCCGGGTTTGAACCTAGGACTTCCTGTCTCTAGGCCTGACTCTCACTCCACTGAGCTACCCAGCTGCCTCTTTTCTCCATATTTTTATAGATTAACTTTTGGAAAAATGTTAAATGTTATACTTTATTTATGATGTCACTCTTTAATAGTTTGTTTTGATCTAATGAGCAGCTAAAAGGATTCTGAGGAATCATAAACTTGGCAACAGGGAACACATTTTAAATCTAATTTCCAAATTTAAAAAGTGCAAAATAGAGAGAAGCTTCAGGTTTTTCAGCATTATGAACAGAATTTCCTTAAATAATGATTAATGAAACTTAACATGCTTTTATTTACTTGCTTTGATGTATCATGTGAATGAAAATCAGATTGTATCACTTAACCTCGAGTATAACAAATGTAATGTCATCAGCTAATTTTCAAGAATTAAAACAACATAGCATTTTTAAAATTAACTTTCTTTAATTAATGCACAATAGTTTTAATAGGTCAGAGTTAGAAATTGAAATCTAAAGTTCAGTGAAACATGTAAAAAGGGTAATTAGTGAATGTTTAAAAAGCTTATTAGTAGTGAAAATTGTCTTTGTGACTATTTTCTTGAAATAAATTGCTGTGAAATCATGTAAAACTCATAATTATTAATATGGGAAAACTCATAGCTTTGTACCTTTTATCCCATATGGAGCTAAATGGTACCATGGATAAAGAGTTGGCCTTGGTATTAGGAAGATTTGAGTTCAAATCCTGCCTCAAATACTAGTTCTGTGACATTAGCCAAGTCACTTAATCTCTCAGTCTCAGTTTCTGCATCTATAAAAAGGTATAATATCATCAGCCTCAAAAGGCTGTTATAAGGATAAAAAGGTTTCACATATGTAAAGTGCTTTGCTATATTTAATGCAATATATAATTGCTAGTTATTATTTACTAATTATTACTACATAAAATTGTCAGTGTTGAGAGAATATTTAATGATGTTCACAGGTATGTCAATGTAGCCATGTAGTATGAAAATTGAATCAGTTTCCAAGTAATGGATTGAATGTGACTTTTTACATTGATAAAATAGCATTGGTGATTTTAGTTTTTGAAATAGCATTTTTAAAAATTTTTATATATTTATGCTTTAAGGCAGTACTCATTGGTTATTAGTTAGTGTTGATCATCTAGCAAATTAATGTTGCCTATAGTTTAGCAAGTGGCTTTTCCAAGACAGGGGGTCAACAGTATTCTCATTCAAAGTAATTTTGCATTTATTTTAGGGATGCTTTCATCTAATAGGAGTGTTAGAGACTAGAAATTTACCTTTCATAACAGCCCCTCTGGACTCCCTCTCCAATCATATCCTCCCACCAGAAATAGCTGTTGGAATTGTAGATAGAGCACCGCACCTAAAATTAGGAGGACTGAAGTTCAAATATGGACTCAAATACTTACTACCTGTGTGACCCTGGACAAGTCATCTAACCTCTGCTTGCTTCAGTTTCCTCAACTCTAAAATTAGGATAGTAATCATACCTTGTAAGGTTATTGTGAACAACAAATGAGACAATATACATAAAAAGTACTTAACACAGTGCCTGTCATGTAGTAGATGCTATACAAATGTATATTCCCTTCCCTTCTCTTCATTGGCAGGTTGGGTCCCCAGAGGTCACTTGATTGTGTCTTGTTATGAGGGTGGTAAAGTCACTAAAGGGCCTCGAGCTGGTAACCAGACTAGCAGGAGATCGGGGTTGGATGTTATCAAGGTTGAGCAACCTCAGTTGGCAATGAACTTGGTATAGGTATAAATTCAAACCCTGGAAGCTAAGGGCCCAGTGAATCTTCACTGCTGGCTGTTAGGCTCCTTTAAGATGTGTGGTGGGCGGCCCCACCCTGCTGGGTAAGTGCCTCTTATTGGATGATGGCAGACCAGCAGGAAGTCGGGACTTGAACTTTGTTATAGGGGTAATTTGAAGGAAAGGTGTTTGGGATAAGGGAATTGAAAGGAGGATGATTGGAGACTTGGTAAGTGGATAGACTAGGCTACAAGTAGGCTGGGATTAAAGGAGATTCAGGGTAATATAGGACTGAAGTCAGGAGTATAACACAGAAGGGAAACAGAGATCTTTTTGGGAGAAGAGAAGTTAAACTAAACAAACTAATGCAGCAGGCTTATAGACTAGGACTTAGACTCAAACATAAGCTGAGGGAAACAGACTAGACTGAAATTAACAAATAGGCTTTAGTTAATTTCACAGGAAGGGACCTATTTTGAAGTAACACCTTCCTTCAAGATGGATGCCCAGCTTCTCTCTAAACCCAGAGTATGTTGTCTCTTTCCCTCTTCTTCCCTCTTGTTAACTAACAGACAAATTACACTAAATATGACTATTGAAACACAAAGGGTTTATTTATTTGAAGGATGTTGGTTAGGAAGGTGGATTAAAGGAAAGCCCTATCAGTTATCTCAGAAACCTCAGGTGGGGGAAGGGAAGTAAAGATGGAATCTAAGTAAGGACCTGCCTCACTCAGTTTTACAAAATGCTATCTAAAAGAAAATAAATGATGATTTGATTAAATTATAAATAAATTTGATTAAATTATAAATAATGCTGTCAATTAGATAACTCTTCTAAAAGAAAATAAATGATGATTTGATTAAATTATAAATAATGCTGTCAATTAGATAACTCTTCACAGATTTAACTCCTCTCTAATTACTCTCCTTATAAACTCCACAGCCACTAAGGTAAGGGAGGGAAGGCAGGGTGGTATTAGGAAAGGAAGATATAAAGGGTCTATCTAAAATAATAATTTCTTAAGTAAATCTATCAATGCTAGGCTAAATTTCAATATTGAAGCTAGATAATCTAAGAGCTCGATCATTGACTTCCTCCCTTCACGGAAGATCCAGTCAACTGCCTCTCCTCAAGATTCTAAAACCTCTAACAGCTTTTTGGAACTCAGCCAAAGCTAGAAAAACTATAACCCCAAATTCTGTATACTACAACTTCCTGCCCAGCAATGGAGGTTAGGTTCAACCTCAACTGAACCTCAAACTGCTCAGTATTCTCTCCTCTTCCCTAATCTCCTTAGCCTTGGTGGTTTAGGAATAATCACAAGATTCTCTGAATAAAGGCCAAGGGATTTACTGAAACTGGGGAAGGAATGGCCTAGGTAAGAGGGCTTTGGTGTTACTAAACTGTTGCTATGGTCAGCTGACTGGTGCTGGCTAAGGTCGTAAGAAGGTCTCGGCAGGCGAGGGCTGGCTCCGCCAGAGCTAAGCTGTCTCTGGTTAGAAACTAATTTGATCCTGTAGCTAATCAGTCAAAAAGGAAATAGATGTTGGGTTGCTCTTGAAAAAGGGACCTAATATCTAGGCTATCCTATTTTTCTACCCATGATTCCACTACCCTTTATCACCCTTCACCACCCTTCACCACCCTTTACCACCCAGGGCCCAGGGGGAAGGTCAGGGGTAAGTAGGTGATCAGGGTGAAGTCAGTGGAAAACACAACCCAGGGTTTGGTTTCCAGGGGCTTTTATAGTCTCAGCTCAACTGCCAGTTGGGCAGCTGGCACATGGCATATGCCATGCCAACATTCCATCCAAGGTAATTGACAACTTAGCGGAGGCTAATAGTGCAATGAGAAAACCCTGCATTACAGTCTCTCCTGAAGTTTCAGGCATGAATATTCTAATATTGTTCCTTATGAGACCTTTTAGGTATATTATGCATTATCTTTTAGTTAGCTTTACAAAAGGGTATTGATTGAGAGGATATAATAAGAAAGAACATTAAATATAAAATAATGTCTCTCTCCAAACATCAGTAACATAAAAGTGAATTATTTTGAGAAATTTTATTAACTAAGATAGAATCACAGGAACAATCCAAAAGATTTAACAAAATAACAGTATTCTTGAAATAAAGAATTTTGAAGGCTATAAGAATTATGATCAATACAATGACCATTCATGATTCCAGAGGACCAACAGAGGTGATAAATTTAAAGTTTAGATTGAGACGAACATATATTTTTATACATTTATGGTACATGAATGTAATATAATACTATATTCAATACAAAGTGAAGAAAGCAGAATCAAGAAAACAATATGCAAAATGACTACAATATAAATAGAAAGAACCACTACCTTAGAACAAAAAAAAATAATGTTGCAAAATTACAATTATTGAAATGAGTATTCAAAATAAATAATAAAATGAATAATCTTGGCCCAAATGAAGAGATATAGGAAGACATCTCTCCCATTATCTTTGCAGAGTTGAAGTCTCTGAATATATAATGTTAAAATTTACAATGAATTGATAGGTTTTGCTAATTTTTTTCTCTTCTTTAAGAAAACGTGTCATAAGGGAAGACTTTCTGGGAAAGAGATGAGTTGTAAGAGGGAAATTTAGGTATTTTATAGATATATATTTAAAACGTGGCCGCCAGGAATCAACAGTTCAGATTGATTCCGAAATTAAATCAGACCCAAGTCAGCATCGAGTTGAGGCAAGTTTATTTACAATCAGGAAGGTAAAAGTATAGGAATAAAGAGAAAGGGAAAGGCTAGTCCAGGCCAGGCCTGGACGAGAGAGAAGGTTAAAAGGCTAAATAAATGAAGCTGCAAGCCACAAGGCCCAGCAACCAGATAGGCTTGTGCCTATCTTAAGGCAGAGTTTAGAAGAGACCTAGGTAGGCCAAGGAAGTCAGCCTAACTTACCCACGTGACAATAAAGAGTGTAAGCATTCTGTGGTCTCAGGAGAGATCCTTCAGCACCAAGTGCAGAGCGGGAACTGCCTCCACAGGAAGTAACCAACTTACTTAAAGAGATAGTGTCTTTCATCACTTCCCGTGGGTCCACCACTAATTCAAATGGACAAATGGCAGTCTCTACATTGATTTGGACTGCCCAAAGGGCAGTCCCTTGTTCTTGATTTGTTACTTATTGTCACGTGTGGGTAACTCATCTCCCCTCCCACTAAGGAAGGTGAGGGTGACATCATTTCTATGCCTAGGTTAAGTAGGAGTCTAACTAGTAATGGGCTGGAACTAATTCCATTTACACAGAGTGATGTCAAAGGAAATCTAGGAAGTAAAAAACAAAGATATAAAAATATAAGTAATTTTTAAGGAAAAACCTTTAGACATAATAATTGAATGGAAAGGGATTGAATGGTACCCAGAGGTCATGGAGAGAGAGTATAAAGAACAGATTCTACCTTCTCAGTCTACAGGCCTGTACTTTGTCTTTTCCTCATCCACTGCCACTATTTTAATTCAGATATTCCACCATCTGATATGATATAAGAAGTGACCCATTATAGCATAATAACATAATGGAGTTGGCCTTGTTGACTCCATTCCTTACCTCCTCTGATCTGTACTTTACCTGATTTCAGATATCAGTTTTAAAAACAGCTTTTTACCCAATTGTTCCAAATGCTTACAGTATAAATTGCAAATTGATTCATTTGGTTTCAAGATTTTTCTCAACATGGTCCCAACATACTTTTTTTCTAGTCTTATTCTCCTACATTTTCCCACTTCATGAGTCCTCTGATTCAGCAAAACTGGACTCTTTAGTTTACTACTGGGTCCCTAAGTTTACCCTGAGATTTGGGATTCATAGAGAATAGTGGGAAAAAATAAATCAAAATTAAACTTCCCTCCTCTCAATAGAGAGGTTAGGGACTTTGGGAGCATAATGTTGCATATGTCTTCTGATGCTGACATTATTATAATCAATTTTACTTAATTATATTCCATTCAACATTTAATCAATTCAAAATCATTTACTAAGTAGTGACCATGTACCAGGCATTGTTTAGGCATGGAGGACACAACAAAACAAAATTTATTAAGTAAGCATTTCATGAAAATTTATACCAGACTAGTAAAGCAGCAGGGTACTCTGAGAGGCAGATGGGAGTAAGCATGGGCTAGGCAAATCAAACCTCTGCTACTTCATAAATCATTATCTATCTTCAGACAAAGATGGAGATCACTCAGGACCCTGAACATAAAGTGCCTTGGAACTGCCATACTACCAGTTTAGTACACTTAGCTGTCAACTTGAGAGGTAGCTCCTGTGGAGTTGCAGCTTTATAACTTTATAACTGTATTAAATACCCAGAATATAAAGTTCTTCTTACCAAAGACTTTGGCTCTATTATAAGATTCAACAGGATAAATTGGATTTCATCAGTGGAAATAATTTTAGAGAAATATTACCATATACTTTGCTGCTACCCCTCAAAGACCATAGGACCTTTCCATCTGATTTTCAGTTGAAAGCTTTTATATATGTTTTCTTCCCTTTGTGAATACCTTTAGAGAGGAGAAATTATTTCACTTTTCTATTTGTTTTCCCAGTGCTCTGCACACAGTAAATTTTTAATAAATGCTTAATTAATTAATTAAATACCTATTATATAAATCACTTTGAGCATACAGACAGCAAGGATACAGTGCTTGCTTTTAAAGAACTTATGTTCTGTTGAGAGGATATAGTCTTTACACAGACAAATCTATATATAGACAATTTAATATAATTTGCTATGTAAGTGGAAACATTACCAACTGAGAAAATAGGGAATAGCCTCGTGTAGGAGGGAGTAGTTGATTTGAACTTGAAGGAAAACTAAGATTCCATGAGGAAGGAGATGGTTTGTGGCATTAGTGATAGACTTCAGATATTGAATAGGGTGACAGATTGACATTCTTTAGCAAGACGATGAGTTTGGTTTGGGATCTGTTGAATTTTAGATACTTCTGGCTTATCCAGATGGAGATGTCAAGAAGACAGTAATTATTACAGGTTATAGCAGAAAATTAGTATTGGTTTAAAAAAGTTCATTATTAAAGTAACTAAAAGTGGCACTTGGAATAAATATATACTGTCTTCTCTTCATAGTCATCTCTACAGATTTACTTTTGAAAAGACTTGACTTGCTTTATTCAAAAAGTCTTCATTGTTATTCAATCATTTGCAACTTTGTGATCCCATTTGAGGTTTTATTGGCAATGATACTGAAATGGTTTGCATTTCTTTTTCTATCTCATTTATAGATGAGGAATCTGAGGCAAACAAGGTTAAGAAACTTCCCTGGGTCACATAGTTAGTTTCTGAGGCCAGATTTGAACTTGGGAAGATAAATCTTCTTGTGATTCCTAGCTACCTCATTAAGAACTGTCATAGTGAATATTTGGCCTGCTTGTTAGAGGCAGCTTATGTCAGCTTTACAGTCATTTGTGATATCCATTTTCTCCTCACTTATGTTGTTGTGCCTTTTAGAGGTAGTCCTCAGTAGGTGCAAATTCGTTTATTTATTTATTTATTTTTAAGGATTTATTTTTTTATTTTATTGATTAATTATGAAAACTTTTCCAGGGTTACATGATTCATATTCTTTCCCTTACCTCTTCCCACCCTCCTCCTGTAGCTGACCTGCAATTCCACTGGGTTTAATATGTGTCATTGATCAAGACCTATTTCCATGTTATTGATATTAGCACTAGGGTGATCGTTTAGAGTCTATATCCTTAGTCATATCCCCATCGACTCATGTGGTCAAGCAGTTGTTTTTCTTCTGTGTTTCTGCTCCCACAGTTCTTTCTCTGGATGTGGACAGTGTTCTTTCTCATAAGTCCCTCAGAATTGTCCTGGATCATTGCATTGCTGCTAGTACAGAAGTCCATTACATTCAATTGTGCTACAGTATATCAGTCTCTGTGTACAATGTTCTGGTTCTTCTCCTTTCTCTCTACATCAGTTCCTGGAGGTCTTTCTAGTTCACATGGAATTCCTCCAGTTTATTATTCCTTTGAGCACAATAGTATACCATCACCAATAGATACCACAATTTTTTCAGTCATTCCCCAATCGAAGGACATTCTCTTATTTTCCATTTTTTTGCAACCACAAAGAGCACGGCTATAAATATTTTTGTACAAGTCTTTTTCCCTATTATCTCTCTGGGGTATAAACCCAGCAGTGGTATGGCTGAATCAAAGGGTAGGCAGTCTTTTAAAGCCCTTTTTGGTCTGAGCTGGGATGTCCTCCTCTCTCCTCCCAGTCCTCCACTGAAGACCTCTCTTCTCTTTCCTCCTCTGGAGAATTTCCCAGAATTCTCTCTGATCTCAGCTGTCAGTAAATGTCTGCAACTCTTCACAACTCCTTCTCTGGCTCTTTTTGTCCCATCCCCCCTGCACAAAATCCCATCTTTACATACATAATGAAGTTTTAAAAAGAAATGGAGTTTCTTATCTTATATTTATATTTGCATTTATCTCATTTTTAGTGGAGCATTCTTTTTAATATATGTTATTTTTTCCTAATTACATGTAAATATTTTTTAAAATTTGTTTTCTAAAATTTTTATTTCCAAATCTCTCCATAGCTCCCTTTCTTCTTCTCTCTTCTTTTTCCCTAAGATGGCAAAAAATTTGATCTAGGTCAGTGATGGGCAAACTTTTTAAAGAAGGATCCAAAGGAAAGGAAATGCTCATCTATAAGTCTGTTTCTAAGGCAACTCTTTCAAAGTTTCATTGTATTGTATCCTATACATTGTATTAATCAGATTAGGAATAATGTCTTGTGGCATGATAGAAAATTTCAGGGGGCCACATTTGGCCTACAGGCCGTAGTTCATCCATCACTGATTAGGTTATAATTGTGCAATCATGCAAAACATATTTCTATTTAGGTCATGTTGTGGAATAAAAATACACACACACACACATATATGACCAATAAAGAAAATAAAGTAAAAAATAGTATGCTTTAACTTTCAGACTCATCAGTTCTTTCTCTGGAGGTGGATAGCATTTTTTCATCATGAGTCCTTTGGAATTGTCGTGGTTCTTTGTATCATTGAGATGAGCCAAGTCATTCACAATTGATTGTTGTACAATATTGCTCTTATTGTGTCCTATGTTCTTCTGGTTCTGCTCACTTCACTTTCCATCAGTTCATATACGTCTTTCCATGTTTTTCTGAAATTGTCCTGTTCATCATTTCTTATAGCTCAACAGTATTGTGTTACAACCACATACCACAACTTATTCAGTCATTCCCCAACTTAAGGACTTTCTCTCAATTTGCATTTCTTCGCCACCACAAAAGAAGCTGTTATAAACATTTTTGTATGAATAGAACCTTTCCTAACCTTTAAAAAAAAACTTTTTAGAATACAGACCTGGTAGTGATATTGCAGGATCAAACAAAGGGTTTTCACTGTTTTAAAACCCTTTGGGCATAGTTTAAAATGGCTACGCAGAATGGTTGGATCAGTTCATAACTCCACCAATAGCACATTAGTGTCCCAGTTTCCTCACATCTTCCCTAACATTTATCATTTTCCTTTTCCGTTATATGTGATGCCAATCTAAAAGGTGTTAGGTGGTCCAGCAAAGTTATTTTACTTTACATTTCTCTAATCAGTAGTGATTTAGAACATTTTTATATGACTATAGATACCTTTGATTTCTTCATCTGAAAATAGTTTGTTAATATACTTTGAGAATTTATTACCTGGAGAATGATTTGTATTCTTACAAATATTTGAGAAATGAGGTCTTTATCAGAGTTGCTTGCTGTAAAAAATATTTTTCGCAATTTTCTGCTTTCCTTCTAATCTTGCTTGCATTGATTTGCTTGTGTGAACCCTTTTAAATTTAATATGATCAAAATTATCCATTTTATATGTCATAATGCTATTTATTTCTTGTTTAATAATAAATTCTTTCCTTATCAATAGGTCCAAGATAGAATTCACATTCTATGCTCTCCTATTCATATTCTATGCTCCTCTAATGTGATTAAGTGATTACCCTTTATGTCTAAATCATATATCTATCCATATGATGTAATATACACATATAATAAAGATATATAGTAAAAGTGTGAGGTATTAGTCTATATCTAGTTTCTTATTTTTCAATGAATTCAGAACCTGACTTACCATCTTCTTCTCTTCCAATTCCTGATCAAGAAACTTCTTGAGCTTTCTAAAGCCTTTGTTCTTATTAAGAACCCTCTCCTACTAAATATTCCCACTTATTTGAGTTTTCATGATATTGTTCTCTCTGGTTCTCTGCCTCCTTCTCTGATTAGTCCTTCCCATTGTGCTTTGTTGACTTATCATCCAAATCATGCCCGCTACTGTGACTATTCCTCAAGACTCAGTCTAGGCCCACTTTTCTTCTCTTTGGTCCTTTCTCCTTCATAACATCATTAGCTCCCATGGATTTAGTTACCATTTCTATGTAAATGATACATCCAGACTGATGTATTGAGAGTTCATTTCTCCCCTGAAATTCAATCCATTTCAATATATGCTCCACAAAGTTAATGAAGTTATTTTCTTTAAATTCTTATCTATTTAAATCATACATGACTCAATAAATCCCAGTGGCTCTGTAATTAACTTGAATTTAAACTATAAACTCCTTAGTTTGACTCTTGAAGCCTTTTACATTCTGGCATCAACCTATTTTTATTTAAAATTTTGGAGTAGGAATTATTTTATTTTTTTGTGTCTGAATATCTGTTGCTTAGCATAGTATCTAGTATGCTCTGAATAAATTTGCACTTTGGTTGGTTGATAAACTTTATTGACTGATAATTTTTTTATTTCCTTATATTGAGCTGAAGTCTTTCTCCCTATAGCTCCTACCCAGTTATGAAAGATCTTTTTTGTTAGAGCTATGCTAAATAAACGAATCACTTTACTATATGATAGTACCTTAGCATTTGAGGACAACTATCATGTTTTTCTCTCCTCCATTCCATGATAGCACTATTTCCTAGTTTTGCTCTTTACCTTAATATAGCTGAGGTCCAAGTGTTTGGCCCCTGAAGTGCTATTTTGAACTAGTTTTAAAAAGTTATTTTTTCATGTAATAGGGGAAAATATTATTAAAACAATAATAAAAATAAACTAATTTCAATAAAATAATTTTAAATTCTTTAGAAAGACTTTAGTCAAGTTATCAAAAGAACATTGTTTTTCCTAAAATTATTCTTAAAGTCTTGGTATATAAGGCAAGAGAATATATTTGTATATGCTCATTAATCTGAGAAAATGTTTTTGTGAAAGTCAGCTAACAAAAATACCTTATATTTGTATGAAGCTGTTAACATTTATTTGCATCTTTGTGTGAATTATTTAATCTTGGTAGTGTAACTTCAAAGCATTTAGAAAAAATGCAGGTAAGGATTTCAGCATATTTTTTTTATCAAATATCCTTCATATATTTGATAGAGATTCATTCCATACATTAAGCTCATTTCTTTCTTTAGAGCCAAAATACTAAAAATAATTCTCTTGAATATGGTGAAGGAAGGAAATATTGCACTTCTGTGCTATTCTCTAGTAAGGAGGGAATTAATATCCTCTCTTTGTAAATTCATGAAGGAAAATGGAGAGAGGAAGATAACTTTCAGATCTATAATTATAGCTTTTGAGCTGCAATACCACAAGCCCATCTTTTTTTTTTCATCATTTTCCCGTTGTTGTTAATGATACCACCATTTTTCTCTTAGGTCTTCAATTTTGGTACTATCTTTAACTGTTTATTCTCATTCACCCCACATATCTATTTAGATGCCAAATCTCATTGTTTCTCTAGCCACAGTTCTCATAAATATTCTCTTTTCTCCAATTTCAGAACCATTGCCCCACTTTGAGCTCTTATTTCTTCTTACATGGATAATTTCTTTATCAACCTAATTTGTCTTAATGCCTTAAGTCTTTCCCACTCTCCAACATAATATTCATATGGCTGCTTCCTAAAGCACAGATTTGATCTTATCCTCCCTCCTACTCAGCAAATTTGCAGGGGTTCCTTTTTATTTCTAGGATGAAAATGAGTTCTGTCATTTAAAGTATTGCATGTTATTTAAAGCTCAACCTGGCCCCCATCTACCTCTCTAGTTTTATTAAACATTATTCCCCATTCTGCATCTAATGTCTGGTCATAACTAGAATTCTTTTCATTCCATATACAGAGCTCAAGTCAGATTATAAAGGGTTTTAAATGTCAAAATGAGGAGTTTGTAGTTTATTCGAGAGGGGATAGGGAGTTATTTTATCTTTTAGAGCAGTCAAATGACATTGTGCAACCAGTGTTCTAAGAATATAATTTTAGCAATTTGAAGTAGTGTTTATACAATGGCACTTGACAATTGGAGAATTTGTCAAAATTTTTAAAAATGGATTTAAAAATGTCTTGAATTTCCTATTAGTTAAAAATATATATATTAAGCTGTTACTATATATCTGATGCTATTATAAGTAATGGGATTCAAAGAAAAGCAAAAACAAAGTATGTTCATTCAAGGAGCTCATATTCTGCTGGGGGGAAAGCCACTCCTGTCTGGCAAAAAGTTAATATTGAATTATATTTATTCAATATTATTGCTTTATTTGATACAAATCTTTTGTATAAATATATTTAATAAAGTACTTTGATTCTTATGTGACTAGATGCTGGCCTGTAAAAGTCTAGTTAGACTTAGGATGAAACTATCACATGAAAAACACACACATTATATACATATATTTATATCTATATACATTTCATAAAATGAATTACATCCCTTACAAATTGAATTTCATTTGGGAATTTGAGAACATTCGGGGAACAACATATGGATGGGAAATTGTTGCTTATTTTACACATACACTACTAATAAAATTCCCTAAATATTGAATCAAAACTATAGCAGTTCCAAAATATTTTTGTATTAGATATTTAATAATATATATTAATTAAAGTATAATTAAATAATGTATATGTTTGAGTGCTAAGTAATTATGACCATAATGATAACGACCATATAGCTTTATACATAACCGAAGCATTGTTACCATAACTACACATTCTGCAATGTATATATTTATGACAAATCCATTCTTCTCTCTCACTCTTTTTTTTAGCTTGTACATGCAGCGGTCATGCAAATATTTGCCATATGCACACAGGAAAATGTTTCTGTACAACTAAAGGAATAAAAGGAGATCAGTGCCAGTTGTAAGTATAAATGACATATGCTGGGAAATGTTTTAATTCAATTTTGTTTTTACTAGGAAGAAATACATTAACATTTTCAATCTTAGTTTTGCTTTAGCAAAATTATTTTCCCTTACCCTAAGCCTATGGTTTCTCTAGATTTTTGTTGAATGCAGCCTCATATAACACCAACTTTCTAGTTATTTAGATTTGTAGTATTGGAATTTTTTTCAACTCTTTCTTGTCACTTGTGCCTAGTATTCACTAAGTTGTGAAATCTTGTAATTTATATACCATCTACATCCTTCCTCTTCTCTCCATTCACATTGCTACTATCTTTTTTTTTTTTAAATCTTTTTTTTTTAAACACTTAACTTCTGTGTATTGGCTCCTAGGTGGAAGAATGGTAAGGATGGGCAATGGGGGTCAAGTGACTTGCCCAGGGTCACACAGCTAGGAAGTGTCTGAGGCCATATTTGAACCTAGGACCTCCTGTCTCTAGGCCTGACTCTCAATCCACTGAGCTACCCATCTGCCCCTCTACAATCTTAATTATTAGCTGTCATCTAGACTACTATACAGTTTTTCCTAATTGTAATTTACCTTCAATCTCTTACCCTTCCTAATTTGTCTTCCACATTATTTTTATTTATTATTATTCCTGTTGACTCCTTCAGAGCATAGGGCCGCAACCATCGTCTTCCACTTAGCTGCCAAAAATACTCTTCCTAAAGCATAAACTTTAGAGGAATGAGGGAAGAGAACAAGTATTAATTGCCACTATGTTTCAGGCCCTGTGTTAGATGTTTCACAAATATCTCATATTTATAACAACCCTGGGAGGTAGGTGTTATTAAGAACTCTATTTTATAGTTGAGGCATGTAATGAATAAGGGGCTATAGCTAGTAATAATAATAGAAGGAGGAGCTAGCAATAGTGAGGAAGGTATGGGCCGGTACTGGAAGGGGGAAAAGGGGGTTTTATGGGTTCAATATATTAGAAGATGATTGCCAGAGGATTGAACTATTATCAATCCTCAATAAAGAATAATCTCAAGTCAAAATTGACTTTTATGCAAGTTTATTTACAATTAGGAAGGTTGAAGGTAGGGAAATTGAGAGAGAGAAACTCTGGCCCGGACCAGAGGCCCGAACCAGGTAGGAATTTAGAGGCCCCAGCAGAGGGGCACAGAGTTAATTAAACAAGGCTTCTAACCAGAAGGCCTCCTCCAAGAAGAGAGGCCTCCTTGAGGCTAGAGCCTCCAGAATCTCCAAGGGAAGAGAAAGAGAGTCAGCCTAACTTACCCAAGTGACAATTCAGAGGGAAGCAGTCAGAGGTTCCACAAGAGTCTCAGCATTCCAACACTCCTCCATGAACCAGAGAAGGTACTTCCCCAGATGCTCTCTTCCACCAAAGACCCTTGCTGACTGAGGACCTTCTCCTTTTAAAGGGGTCACTTATGCATCACTTCCTGTTCCTCCCTTATAATTTGCATGCCCAATCACAATAGGCTATTCTCATAGTACTGCCTAGGGAGTGGGTCAGTTGATTCTGATTCATCATCCACTCTAGCACACATGGGTTATGGACCTCCCAGAATTAGAGGTGTTCTCACCTTTGGTGATTAAATCTAAAGATGGGGAGTGTAGACTTAATCTAATTATCACAGTACCAGGGCTTGTCTTGAAACTGAATATAAATGATTCAAGGATCCAGCACCCAGGCTAGCAGAGAGATAGGAGAAACTCTCTCTTGCTAGGCACCAAGCTCCTTTAAGATGAATAATCTACAGTCCCTGTCCTGATGAGGAAGTGACTTCTTATTGGTATATATAGAAATTTGACAGGAAGGGAGTTTGACACTTCCTATCCAACAGTAATGCAGTTTATCCCTGCTGCAGCTCTTCAGAATCTTTAGGGAGCAGTCTCTGCTTGGCCTTAGATGGGGTAGGCCATAACCACAAAGTTCTTAGATTAAAGCTAAAGGATTTATTAAAAAATGGGATATAGGAGAAAATGTATTAGAAAGAGGGTCAGGTAGAACTAGGAACTAAGGTCAGATGATTTCTCAGACTTAAGATGCTGTAAGGTCTTTCCTGAATGCTCCTCTGTCAGAATGATGTGGTCTCTTTGGTAATAAATAAAATTATTCTTTGGCTAAAGGATGGTTTGGTTTGCCCAATGTGATGTTAGTATAGTCCTTCAGAATTGATTTGACCCTATTGTAGCCTAAATCTACCCACGTTCCCGCTTCCACCTCCCTGGATCCCAAAGAGGTATAAGGGCAAAGTGAGAAGTGAACCAAGTCAGGGTCTATCAGCTCTTTATATACCCTTGCTTCCAACTGCCAGGTGGCACCAGCTGCCTGGCTCATGCCAGGTTCCACATTCTAACTAGGGCAAACAGCCAACTTTCCCCATGGAAATATGGCAGTATGATTTTCCATATTACAGGCAATTGAATCTAACAGAGAAGAAGTGACTTGCCCACAGTCACGTAGTCATTATCTTGAACTCAGGCTATTTTTTACTCTAAGTCTAGTGCTCTATCCACTTTGGCACTACCAATGACTTCACCATGATATTAAAGCCTTCAGTGGTTTCTTATTACATCTAGAGTAAAATTCAAAGTCTTTAGCTTGGCATTTAAAATCTAAATTATGTGATTTTATTTTTTTATTTATTTAGAATATTTTTCAGTGGTTACATAATTCATGATTTTCTCCACCCCTCTTCCCTCCCCTCCCCAGAGATGACAAGCAATTCCACTGGATTATACATATACCATTGTTCAAAATCTACTTCCATGTTATTCATATTTGCAATAGAGTGATCTTTTAACATCAAAACCCTAATCATATCCCCATCGAACCACATGATCAATCCTATGTTTTTCTTCTACATTTCTGTTCCCATAGCTCTTTATCTAGATATGGACAGCATTCTTTTTCATAAGTTCTGCTGGATTGTCCTGGGTCATTACACTGGTGCTAGTAGAAAAAGTCTATTACATTTGATTGTGCTATAATATATCAGCATCTGTGCACAACATTCTCCTGGTTCTGTTCCTTTTGCTTATATCAATTCTTGGAGAGCTTTCCAGTTCACATGGAATTCCTCCAGTTCATTATTCTTGTCAGCACAATAGTATTCTAACATGATCAGATACCACAATTTGTTCAGCTATTCCCCCATCGAGGGATACCCCCTCATTTTCCAATTTTTTGCCACCACAAAGAGTGCTGCTATAAATATTTTTGTATAAGTCTTTTTCCTTATTATCTCTTTGGGGTACAAATATAGCAGTGGAATGGCTGGGTCAAAGGGTAGTAGGCATTCTTTTAAAGCCCTTTGTGCATAATTCCAAATTGCCCTCCAGTACGGTTGGACTGATTTACAACTTCAAAAGAAGTGTTTTAGTGTCCCAATTTTGCTGCATTCCCTTCCACATGCATCACTTTCCTTTGCTGCCATATTGGCCAGTCTGCTAGGTGTAAGGTAGTACCTCAGAGTTGTTTTAATGTACATTTCTCTAATTGGAGGATTTAGAATATTTTCTCATGTGCTTATTGATAGTTTTTCTTCATGTGAAAACTGCCTATTCATATCCCTTGATCATTTGTCCATTGGGGAATGGCTTGATTTTTTGTAAATATGACTTAGTTCCTTATATATTTGGGAAATTAAACTTTTGTCAGATTTTTTTATAAAAATATTCTCCCAGTTTTTTGATTTCCTTTTAATTTTGGTTGCATTGGTTTTTTTTTTTTTTACAAAACCTTTTTAACTTGAAATAACCAAAGTAATTCATTTTACATTTTGTAATGATCTCTATCTTGTGCTTAGTCTTAAATTCCTTCCTTTCCCACAGGTCTAACAGGTATATTATTCTATGTTCACCTAATTTATTTATGATTTCTTTCTTTGTATTTAAGTCATTTACCCATTTTGAATTTATCTTAGTATAGGATGTAAGATGTTGATCTGGACCTGATTTTTCCCATACTGTTTTCCAATTTTCCCAGCTGTTTTTGTCAAATAATGTGTTCTTGTCCCAAAAGCTGGAATTTTGGGGTTTATCAAACACTAGTTTGCTGAGGTCATTTACCCCTAATCTATTCCATTTATCCACCCTCCTGTCTCTTAGCCAGTACCAGATTGTTTTGATGACCATTGCTTTATAGTACAGTTTAAGATCTGATACTGCTAGGCCCCCATCCTTCACATTCTTTTCATTATTTCCCTTGATATTCTTGATCTTTTGTTCTTCCAAAATGAATGATGTTATTATAATTTTTTCTATTTTGTTAAAAAATGTTTTTTGGTAGTTTGATAAGTATGGCACTGAATAAGTATATTAATTTGGGTAAGATTATAATTTTCATTTTGTTAGCTCATCCTACCCATAAGCAATTAATGTTTTTTCCAATTATTTATATCTAGTTTTAATTGTGTGAAAAGTGTTTTGTAGTTATGTTCATGTAATTCTTATGTTTATCTTGGCAGATAGATTCCTAAATATCTTATATTGTCTAGAGTGATTTTAAGTGGAGTTTCTCCTTCTAAATACTGCTGCTGAATTTTCTTAGAAATATACAGAAATGTTGGTGATTTATGTGGGTTTATCTTGTACCCTAGAATTTTGCTAAAGTTGTTAATTATTTCCACTAGGCTTTTAGTTGATTTTCTATGAATTTGGTAAGACTCCTTCTTTGCTTATTTTGTTAAATAATTTGTATAGTATTGGTATTGGTTTCTCTTTAAATGTTTGATAGAATTCACTTTTGAATCTATCTGGCCCTGAGGATTTTTTATTAGGAAGTTTCTTAATGGTTTGTTCAATTTCTTTTTCTGAGTTGGGATTGTTTAAATATTCAATTTCTTCTTTTGTCAATCTAGGCAATTTATATTTGTGTAAGTATTCACCCATTTAACTAGATTTCCATATTTATTGCCATATAATTGGGCACAATAGTTCTTAATAATTACTTTAATTTCCTTTTCATTAGAGGTGAGATCACCCTTTTCATCTTTAATACTGTTAATTTATTCTCTTCTTTTTTTGTATTTGTATTAATATAATACAAATTATATTATTTTATTAGCTAGTACTTTATCTGTTTTATTTGTTTTTTTCAAAGTACCAGCTCGTAGACTTATTTATTAGTTCAATAATTCTTTTACTTTCAATTTTATTAATTTCTCCTTTAAAATTTGGGATTTCCAATTTAGTTTTTATCTGGAGATTTTAATTCGTTCTTTTTCTAATTTTTTAAGTTGCAACCCCAATTTATTGATCTCTATTTTGTTACTATAGGCACTGAAACATACAAAATATCCCCTGAGTGATGCTTTGTGTCCATCCCATAAGTTTTGATATGTTGTGTTTTCATTGTCATTTTCTTTAATGAAGTCTGTAATTGTTTCTATATTTTCTGTTTTGACCCACCAGTTTTGAAAAATTAGATTATTTACTTTCCAATTAATTTTAAATTTGCCTTTCCATGGACCCTTGTTAATTATAATTTTTATTTCATTATGATTTAAAATTTTTGCTTTTATTATTTCTTCTTTTCTACATTTGTTTGTAATATCTCTATGCCCTAATACATGGTCAATCTTTGTATATGTACCATGTATTGCTGAGAAGAAGTTATATTCCTTTTTATCCTTGTTCAATTTTTCCAGTTATCTATTAATTCTAATTTTTTCTAGCATTTCATTCACTTCCCTTACTGCTTTAGTATTTATTTTTCTGTTTGATTTATCTAGTGCTGAAAGGGTAATATTGAGATCCTTCACTAGTATGGTCTTATTATCTATTTCTTCCTTGAGCTCATTTAATTTTTACTTTAGAAATCTAACTGTTATACCATTTGGCACATAAATGTTTAGTAATTATATTACTTCATTGCTTATAGTACCCTTTAGTAAAATGCAATTTCCTTCCTTATCTCTTTTAATCAGATCAATTTTTACTTTAGCTTTGTCTGGTATCATGATTTCTGCTCCTGCTTTTTTTTTAACTTTAGATGAAGCATAATAAATTCTGTTGCAGCCTTTCACCTTGAATCTTTATGTGTCACCCTGCCTCAAATGTGTTTCTTGTAAACAACATAAAGTAAGATTCTGTTTTTTAATCTATTCTATTTGCTTATGTTTAATGGCTGAGTTCATCCCATTCACATTATTTGTTATGTTATGTTATGATTACTATTTATTGCCCTCCATCATATTATCTCCTTTAGATTTTGCTGTAGTACCTTTTACTCTGTACCTTTTCACCAGTATTTTGCTTTTTGTCACCTCCTCCCCCTCACTTCCCTCTCCCTTAAATTACCTCCCTTTTCCCTTGTCTTATTCACCTTCTATTTTTCTGTAGGGTGATAGAATTCTATACCCCACTGAGTATAATTGTTTTTCCCTTTCTGAGCCAGTTACAAATTGTCCCTCACCACTCTTATCCTCCCTTCTCTGTAATGATTTTTCACACCTCTTTATGTTATATAATTTACCCCATTCTTTCTCTCCCTTCACTTTTCTCTCAGTGCAACATTTTCTTTCAGTCCTTGATTTTTTACACATCTTTCATATGCTTACACATCATACATACATATAATTTCATATCATCACATTTACATATATATCATATCCTCTTCTAATATCTTATACATCATATCATTGTGATCAGATGATTACTTCTCCATCTTCTTTCTGTGTAAATTCCTTCTATCTTTTCTACTACTAAGAGTAATTTTGGAGAATTAAAGGTATCCTCTTTCCATGTAGTCATATAAATGTTTTGATCTTGACAAGTCCCCCTTTTTTACTCTTTCTTATTTACCTTTTTGGAATATACTCATTTTTGCTGTTTAGGTGACTCTGGTTGTAAACCTAACTCTTTTGCCTTTCTGAATATCATATTCCATGCCTTCAGATACTTTAATGTAGAAGCTGCAAGGTCCTGTGTGATCCTAATTGTAGCTTTATGGTATTTGTATGTTTTCTTTCTGGCTGTTTGAAGTACTTTTTCCTTGACTTGGTGGCTCTTGAATTTAGTTATTATATTCCTGGGAGTTGTCATATGAGGATTTCTTTCTAGAGGTGATCTGTGAATTTTTTCAATTTCAATTTTATTTTCTTGTTTGAAGATCTCTGGGCAGTTATCTTTGATAATTTCTTGTAATATGATATCTTATGTTTTTTCTTGATCTTGGCTTTCAGGTAGTCCAATAATTCTGGTATTTGTCTCTCCTAGATCTATTTTCTAGGTCAGTTGTTCTTTCAATAAGATATTTCATGTTTTCCTCTGTTTTTTTCATTCCTTTGATTCTGCTTTATTGTTTCTTGGTTTCTCATGATATCATTAGTTTCTAGATGATCAATTCTGATTTTTAAGAGCTGAATTTCCTTTGTCAGTTTTTGGTTCCTTTTCAAATGGTCCATTTCTTCTTTTATCACTTTCATTTATCCTTTCCACTTTTCCTCTATCTCTCTTAATTGGTTTTTGAAGTCTTTTTTGAGTTCTTCCAAAATATGTGTCCAGTCCATATTTTTATTTTGTTCTTTGCATGTGTTTCCTTTGCTTTCACTGTCTCCTGTGTCTGTATCTTGCTCTTTGTCTACATAAAAATTCTTTAGAGTTAGGTGCTTTTTTTGTTGTTTGCTCATTTTCTCTAACTGTAGGTAGGCTTTGGGTCATGATGTGGTGGTCTGAGGGCCGAGAGCTCTGAGAGCCCCCTCCCCCTCCTTGTCCAATTGACCTTTGAGATGCTGACTGCTTAAACACTTGCCTCAGGCTTAGGTGTAAACTTTTGATTTCACTCTGATCTTGATCAGGTCAGGAGCTGATCATATTCTAGCCCCAAACTTTGGCTCAAGTTTTGGTCTCACTGTGTTCTTCATCCAATCAGGCACACCCTTGATTGTTCTGTCTTGGAGCTCAGGCCTGTGAGGGGGTGAAGGGATGAAGGTAGGAGGATTGGAGGAATGGGAGAAAGGAGAGAGGAAGGTAGAGGAAGGGAAAGAAAGGTAGCGGGTCCTAGCCCTTGAGGGGGAAATTGACCAGAGCCCTTTGGGGCTCAAATAAAAGATCTGAGAGCAACTTTAGGGTTTAGAATAGCTAGGTTTTATTTAACTTAGAAAGGGGAAGATTTAGGAAAAACTAGGAGGTAGATAGAAAGGGAAAAAGGCACCGAGAGAGAGCTCAGGATCCAGGAGCCTCTGGGCTCCAGAGAGCTAGGGAGACTCCAGGGTAGAGAGTGCTGCAGGGTAGAGTGAGTTCCAGGGTAGAGAGACCAGCCAGCCTCCAGGGTAGAGTGAGCTCCAGAGTAGAGAGACCAGCCAGCCTCCAGGGTAGAGCAAGCTCTAGGGTAGAGAGAACTACCAAGAGCTCAGGGTAGAGAAAAAGAAAAGATGCCAAATTTTCTCTTCTATACTTTCTCTGACACCTCCCACAAAGGAAGTGGGAGGTGTCAGGGGAAGTTGTAGCAGAGGGAGTCCTAGGAGTTGTAGTCTTCCAGGGCTTACAACAATTTCAAATGACACAGGCCCAAGCTTTAGGCAAAAAGATCAGTGCTAAGTGCTTAGTAATGTCAGCCCCCCTCAAAATGTGAACTACATCCTTATCTCAAGTCCAGAGTAGAATTCCCTGGGCTGGAGCTCCAGACTTCCCCAGAGGTTTGAATTTTCAAGGGCTATGGGTTGGCTTGTACCTCTATTTGCCCAGGCAGTATCTCAGGTTCTGGACATTGGTTTGGGTATAGATTCCAAAATGTGAACAGTGTGACAGTGTGTGTGTGTGTGTGTGTGTGTGTGTGTGTGTGTGTCTTGCTCTTGGTTTGCTCTTCCCTTGCTATAACTTCTTGCTGTGTCTGCTCTCCTGTCATCCCAGTGCCTTAGTAAGAGGTAAAAAGGGGTTTTGGTTGGGTGAATATTAAAAGATTTAGTTGCCAGGGAATTGAGTAATTATCAATCCCCAATTAAAGAATATCCTCAAGTCAAAATGACCTTTATGAAAATTTATTTACAAATGGAAAGAGGAAGAGAAAATAAGAAAATCAGAGAGAGGATAGCATAAATAATCTAACACACTAAGTAATTTACTCCGGCCCCCTAGTTTAATCCAGCAGATCTAATTAATCCTCAGTAGGAGGAGGCTCATTCTTGAGCCCAAAGCCAGAGGTCCCCAGAGGACAGAAGGGCCAGAGAGTAGAAGATGAATGAAGCAGAAGCTTCAGTCACAGAATCTCTTCTTTGAAAGGGGAGTTCCTTTAGAGAAGTCCAGGAAGATTTAGTCTTTACACTCACCACCTGTTATTCCAAAGGAGAGATTAACAGCAGTCTCATTTAGTCCAAGGTCTCAGTCAATGGTTGGAGCTTCTCCAGGTCCCAGTCACCCACCACATGAAGAAGCCAACAGCCATGAGCCAAGAGCATCCAGGAGAGCAAGTCCCGGAAGTTCTTTCACTTCATCTAGGCCATTTCTTTCATCACTTCCTGTGCCTTCCTCTTAGTTTGCGGGTCCAATCACAACAGATGCTTTTCTTAGGACTGCCTAGGGGGCAGTCAGTCAATTCTGATTTGTCACCCATTCTTGCACATGTGGGTCACAGATCTCCCTACTTGAGAGTTAAGAGGTGTTGTTTACACTTTTGATGATAAGATTTAAGAATGAGAAAGATAGATTTAATTTCATTATTATACCTTAGATATTCTTTGACTACCTTTTGGGTTTTTTTTTTCTCAAAAGTTGTTTCACTCTGTCTTCTTGTTGGTTTTTTCACTCTTGTATTTGTTTTGTGGTGATATTTTAACCTTGGTTGGAGAAGATTTTCATTGTGGAGCATAGCTGCTCTGAATTACTCTGCCATCTTGGCTCCATCCCCCTGAGATTTTATTTTATTTTTTGCTGTTTTCTATTTTTAATTTATTTTTACAAATTATATCTAATAATGAATTTCCATATAAGCTTTTCCAAGTTATATGATTTAACTTACCTCCCTCCCTCCTTTCTGTATCAGTCTTTTCAGCTGGGGTCCCATTTACTGTCCCCTTAATTTTCTCTAAAGTGCCAACTCCTGGCTACTTATGTGAATTGCTTTCCTTTTTAGTTATATATATATATATATATATATATATATATATATATATATATATATATATATA
>NC_058131.1:627576063-627693221 GCF_016433145.1 Gracilinanus agilis
CAGTATATATATATATTAGCTTAGGGACCTATATAAGAATTTCCTTTCTACATTTTCAATTTACTGTCCCTTCCTTTAGTTTTTTTACCCATAATAAAAGTATATTTTTATATCCTGGCCTGAACCAGAATTCTTTGGACTGCTCTGAGAAGTCATCTTTCTCGACAGTCAAACCAAAAACCTGCCCACACAGGACACAATTATTGGTAATACCATACTATAGCAAGAATCTATAAGGGTTAGAAAAACCTTATAACAATTTATAGACTTCCAGATTCTTCTGAATCATGCTCCTGGCCTGTCAAATTCCCAAGATCAGAAAATCAACTCATATGTAGGACAGAAAAAATAAATTAAGAGGCCAAGAAAGTCCCATTTCATAGAGACTTTATGACCTTATCCTATGCCAAAGGTGAAGAATATTGTTCATCTCTCAGAGGTTAATACAGCAAAAAGGGTCATATGGTGCCGTCTCCATCTTTTTTAAAGGGGTTTCCTAATTATTTACTTTATTTTCATCATGATTTTTTTTAGTGATAAATGGTTTTTTTTCACAATATGACAAAAATGGAAACATGAACTGCATGAAAGCACATGTATAACTTATTTCAAATTGCTTACCATCTCAGGGAGAGGGAAGGGGAGAAAGGGATAAAGATAATTGGGAACTCAAAATGTGAGAAAACAAATATTAAAAATTGTTTCTACATGTAATTGGGAAAAATAAAATATTATTTAAAAAAAGGAATTGGCTGTTCCAGCTGAATAATCACTGAGAAAAGGTGCTCTTAATAACCCAAACATATTGTAAATCAATCAAAACAAATTATAACATGTCCATAGACATACACACATAAACATCCCTCACACATATCATTGCAATTCACCCAGAAATAGTTCCTCCATACTAGTTGATATAAATTATAGACTAAATAGAGTATATGCTAATGATAGCTCATTTATGCGTAAAGTTGTGTATCCATTTGGTGTAAGCTATTGATCTATACCTCATTTCTGCCAGATTGATTTATAGTTTTTCAATTTCTTTTACCATATAGTGAATTCTTATCCCAAAAGCTTGGATCTTTACTTTTGTAAAACAGAAAGTTACTATAATCTTTTACTTCTGTTTGTTTTATGTGTGTTCTGTTTCACTAATATACTTTGCTATTTCTTAGCCAGTAGCAGGTAGTTCTGATAATTACTACCTCTTATTACAGTTAAAAATCTGGCACTATTAGACTTACTTCCTTTATAATTTTTAATATCTTGACTTTTTATTCCTTCAAAAGAATTTTTAAATTTTTTTCTAATGCAATAAAATAAAATTTTTGTAACTTAATTGAGATGGCATTGAAGAAATAGATTACGTTAGGTAGGGTTGTCTTTTTAATTATATCAGCTTTGCCACCAATGAACAATTAATATTTTTCCTATTGCTTAAATATAGCTTTATTTGTATCTTATGATTATATTCAGGTAGTTCCTGAATATATTTTAGCATTTAAATTCCCTTGATTTTTTTATATTTATAGTTATTTTAAATGGATTCTCTCAAGCTATCTCTTCTTGCAGGACTTTGTTGATGATATATGGAAATACTGATGGTTTATGATGTTAAACATTTATTTACTATTTTCAATGGCCTTATAAGACATAGGTTGAATATAATACCCACTTTTCAAATGAGGATAGTGATACTTATAATGATTAAGTGCTTATCCCATAATCACATATATCCCAAGTGTTAGAACTGTGACTAGAATTGAGAACTTCTTAACCTAAATCCAGTGTTCATTATACTCTACCCTCAAAAGATTGCCTGTTTGATTAAATAGTGATTAGCCTGACAGAATTTCAGAGTGGATTTTCTGAGTTCAAGATTACTATAAGACCATCCAATTGGATGTAATATTTACTAGAAAGGTTTACAAGAAAGGGTGAAAAGAATGTGTAAATTTTTGTACTGATTTAGATTATACCTATTTTCTGTAGAATAATGGAGAAAATGTAAAGTATATTTTAATATGTTTTTAAGTGCTTACTTTAAGTAGTCATTTATTACTTTCCTTTAATTTACATTTTGAGTCCCTGTTGTGTTAGCTAAACAAGATGGCAATCAATGTTCTTTCTGCCCTCAAGGTTTTCACAGTTTGATTAATCAAGTGTAATCTGATCTATCTAATATCTGTACCAAAGGAAAAGGAAATTGTGAGAAATACTTAAAGTTGGATTAATAGTAAATTACACCCTACATGGTCCTGTCATAATTTGATTCATTCTAGTTGCCAAGTATTTAAAGAGATAGGTCTATCTTAATTTGCCAAATTTGCATTCACAGCAAACCCAAATAACTATTTTAGATTAATTTTACTTACAACATGGTTTTCTTTATGTGGTCTTGACACAATAAAAAAGCACACTCTCTGGCAAATGATAGACTAGGAGATAGCCTTCAACACAGAGTTTGAAATACATCAGAGAAGGCATACAAATGTCCTATTAAGAGGACTGCTGTTATCAAATGGTAAGATTAAATATCAAAAGCAAAAGCTGAGCATTAGATTCATGCAAGAATTGTATTTGCCTCTCCATTTCCACTCATCTATTATTGATAAATTCTTAATAATGGAGGCCTGAACTTCAGAATGCTGTTGCTTATTTCTAAATTGAAAAATTAGTTTAATATTACATATTGCTAATATAATATAGATCAGAAAAGATGGCTAAATATTACTATTTCTTAAGGTGTTAAATATGTATACATGAGACTTATATAAAAGGAAACTAATATTACTCAACTATTATTAAATGTTTTATAATATACTAAAATGAAAGCTAATATAGAAAAGTAGAATATTCATACTATATTTTTCCATATTTATGTTGCATTTGAAGTATTATTATTCTTACAAATCTCCTATTCTGGATAGAATTTAATCGGCGTTATATCCAGATATCTGATTATTACATATAAGGTATATGTAATATATTTATATGTATGTGTAATATATTTATATGTATATGTAATATATTTATTAATATATGTTATACATATATATAATATTCACATATTAAAGATATGGTCTGGAAGTAATATGTATGTAGTTAGAATTTTCTCCCTAGAACTCTCTTTCCCAGTTTGCCATTTTCCTTCTCACATTATATAGGGAAGATATAAGTTTTGTGTGACCCCACCTCTAGATCTCTTCTTCCTGGAACACGACTATGGAGGCTGGGGAGAGAGCTTGGCAGGAAAGTTTACTCACATGGTCATACTTAAGATTTGTATTTCTATTTTTTATTTCTTCTATTTCAAGTGATTACTAATAAATCTCATAAAATATAATACTTGGAGTTATTGATATTAATTTAAATCTTACATATAAATCCTAGTTATTGCATCCATATTTCCTATTGAATTCTGTCCTCTTAATAGCCATAGTTCCTGAATTACATAGTGTCCAAAGACAATTGAAATCATCTCATTGATTATTTATTCAAATCAATCTAAGTTATATAGGTAAAACAAAATAGTTTTGTTTGAGCCTTTGTTTTACTTTTTCACTAGTCATTTTATTTTATAAGTTATGTGTACATAGAGCATTAATTGGAAAAGTACAACAAAGCAAGTTAATTACATTTTATCCCTTTGAAGTCTTACATAAAACTTTCTCTTTGACAATCTCTTATGTAGGTCAACATAACAAAAAGCCTAAATAATAATAGAAGGGAATGATTCTTTTTAAAAATTTTTATTAATCTCATTAATGATGAGAGAATAGTTATGGCTCTGACATCTAAAAATTTACTACATTAAATAAAAATAAGTTATTCTTTGTCCTGCACTCTCACGATAAAAAAGTGATTTTTCAGAACAATTGAGTGTAGTCACTACTAATGCATAGATGTATGAGATGAAGAGTAAAAATGTTGTAATAGTTAATTTAGTTCCATAAAGGTAGACATGTTGAAACTGAGTGAATTTGTTCAGCACAAGGTTGCTACATGGGTCAGTGATGTGTGCTGTGCATCTGGAGGTAGGAAGAAAGATCTGAATTCAGATTTGACCTCTGTTACCTACTAGATGTGTGACCCTGGGAAAATCACTTTACCTCTGCTTGCCTCAGTTTTCCTCATCCTTAAAATAGAATCCTTTCCTCTCAGTTTTGTCTGCATCAAATAAGATTGCATCTACTAAGCTCTTCAGAAACCTTAACATACTATATAAATGCTAGTTGTGGTTAGTTTTAATACTATTACATAGTTTTATCTTTTATAAACTGTTCACCAAATATACATAATGATTCTCTAAAGGAAATATGGGAACTTATTTTTGGGAATTAGTTAATAATTTTCATATATCAACTTCAGAGGGCAGAGCCAAGATGAAGGAGTAAACCAAAGCAGCTCTGAGTCACCACAAGAATCCTCTCCAACCAAGATTAAAGTATAGCCATGAAATGAATATAGGGATTAAAGAACCAACAAGTGAAACAAGTATAAAGAAAAGAAAAACCAAAATGATAAGCAGAGAACATTTGGGGCACTGGAGTGAGAGTAGAGCAGAGCCAGTAAGAGGCTATAGCAAGAAAGGAAGAGCAAGCCATACACTCTCACCCCACAACTGCTGTCATAGGTTTGCAACCTGAGGTCAAATCAACATTCATATTCTAAGATCCTGCCTGGGCAAATAGTTGTACAAGACAAACCACACTCCTTGAAATGTAAAAAGTTTGGAGAAGTCAAGAGTCCCAAACCAGAGCACTCTGGGCTGAAGTGGGCTTATCTTTGTGGGCCCAGAGCAAAGCCAAGAATTCCAGTCTGGGCTTGGGATGAAGACATAGTTCACAGCACACCCCCTCCCAAATTTTTTGCCCAACATTGAGGGGACATCTCCAGAAACAGGGTAATCAAGTGTGTGCTTTATTGGATCAAGTACATAGTGAGACCAAAAGATTGAACCTTACCCTGGGGCTAGAATTTTATCAGCCCCTGGCCTAATCAAGTTGAGAGTGGGGGCAAAATCTTATGCCCACCCCTGAGGCAAGTCCTTAAGCCATCAGTATATCAAGGGTCAATTAAATCAGCAGCTGGAGGGGGCTCTCAGCCCTCAGACCATCACACCAGTCTCTAAGAACTGAAACTGGTAAAAAATCAGAAAATAATCTAAAGATAGTGTTAAGAAAGGAATGAAATTTAAGAGGATACCTCAACTTCATAGAGAACAGAAGCAACTATAATTAGATAGGAAAAATGGGCAAACAACAAAAAAAGCACCTAACTCTTAAGAATTTTTTGAAGACAAAGAGCAAGGTACAGACAGAAAAGGGGACAGTGAAAACAAAGAAAATACACACAAAGTCCAAAGCAAATATATGGATTGGACACAGTTTCTGGAAAAACTCAAAAAGTACTTCAAAAACCAATTAAGAGGAGAGGAAAAGTGAGAAAGAGAAATGAAAGTGCTGCAAGAAGAAATGAAAATGATGCAAGGAAAAATGAAAGTGATGCAAGGAGAAATGGGCCAATTGAAAAAAAAGAACCAAAAACTGACAGAGGAAAATCAGGTCTTAAAAATCAGAATTGACCATCTAGAAATTAATGATTTCACTAGAAATCAAGAAACAATTAAGCAAAATAAAAGGATTGAAAAAAAACAGAGGAAAACATGAAATATCTTATTGAAAAAACAACTTACCTATAAAATGGATCTAGGAGAGATAATTTGAGAATTATTGGACTACCTGAAAGCCATGATCAAGAAAAAAACTAAGATATCATATTACAAGAAATTAACAAAGATAACTTCCCAGAGATCCTTGAACAAGAAAAGAAAATTGAAATTGAAAGAATTCACAGATCACATGCAGAAAGAAATCCTCAAATGACAATTTCCAGGAATATAATAGCTAAATTTAAGACCCACCAACTCAAGGAGAAAATACTTCAAGTAGCCAGAAAAAAACCATGCAAAAACCATGGAGTTACAATCAGAATCAGACAAGAGTGAGCAGCTAGTACATTAAAGAATTAAACGGCATGGAATATGATGTTCAGGAAGGCAAAATAGTTGGGTGTACAACCCAGAGCCACCTATCTAGCAAAAATGAATATATTCTTTCGGGGGGGGGGGGACAGTCATTCAATAAGATAGAAGACTTCCAAACATTCCTGAGAAATAAGCCAGACCTTAACAAAAAATTTGAAGTCCAATTATGAGACACAAAAGAAGCCCCAAAAGGTAAATAAGAAAGAGAAAATTTAAGAGTGGCCAAAATATTTATATGTTTACATGGAAAGAGATTTTCTTTAATTCTCAAAAATTACTATTGGGGGCAGCTGGGTAGCTCAGTGGAGTGAGAGTTAGGCCTAGAGACAGGAGGTCCTAGGTTCAAACCCGGCCTCAGCCACTTTCCAGCTGTATGACCCTGGGCAAGTCACTTGACCCCCATTGCCCACCCTTACCAATCTTCCACCTATGAGACAATACACCAAAGTACAAGGGTTTAAAAATATATATATATATATATATATTACTGTTAGTAGTAGAGAAGATAGAAGGAATTTACTCAGAAAGAGTCTGGAGAAGGAAGGTGATTATGATGATATGATGTATATGCAACTGTGATGATATGGAACAATATGTATGTATGATATGATATGTATGTATATGAATGATATATAAAAAAATCAATCAAGGCTGAAAGAGAGGGTTCCACTGAGATTAAAGGAAAGGGAGAGACAGAATGGTGTAAATTATATAATGTAAGGAGGAGGGAAAAATCATTATAGAGAGGGGAGGATTAGGGTGGCAATGGACAATGCTTAAACTTTACTCTCATCATAAAGGGCTCAGAGAGGGCAAAACAAGTATACTCAGTGGGGTATAGAATTCTATCTTACCCCACAGAGAAGTAGAGAGGAATAAGACAAGGGAAGAGAGAGGTAATTGGTGGGAGGAGGAAGTGAGAGAGATGACAAAAAGCAAAACACTTGTGAGGAGGAAGAAGAGAGAAAGGGAATAGAGCAGGATTTAAAGGGGATAATATGATGGAGAGAAATGCACAATTAGTAATAATAATGCTGAATGTGAATGGGATGAACTCACCCATTAAACTGAAGCGAATACCAGAGTGGATTAAAAACCAGAATCCTACTATATGTTGTTTATAAGAAACACATTTGAGGCAGAGTGACATACACAGATTCAAGGTAAAAGGCTGGAGCAGAATTTATTGTGCATCATCTAAAGTAAAAAAAAAAAGCAAGAGTAGCAATCATGATACAAGACAAAGCTAACACTGATCTGATTAAAAGAGATAAAGAAAGAAATTACATTTTGTAAAAAATGAAGTAATATCATTATTAAACATTTATGCACCAAATGACATAGCATCTAGATTTCTAAAGGAAAAATTAAAGGAGCTCAAAGAGGATATAGATAGTAAGACCAAATTAGTGGAGGATCTCAACCTTCCCCTCTCAAAACTAGATAAGTCGAACTGAAAAATAAATAAGAAAGAAGGGAAAATAATGAAATGCTAGAAAATTCAGAGTTAATATATATATCTGGAAAAAACTGAATAGAAAAAAAAAGATTATACCTTCTTCTCAGCAATATGTGGTACATATACAAATATTGTCCATATACTAGGTCATAGAAATATTGCAAACAAATGCATAAAAGCAGAGATAATAAATTGCTATTTTTTCAGATCATAATGTGATAAAAATTATACTTAACAAGGGTCTATGAAAATTTATAATTAATTGGGAACTAAATAATCTAATTCTTCAAGACGAGTGGTCAAAAAAAACCATAGAAACAATTACAGACTTCATTAAAGAAAATGATGATGAGAAGACATCATATCAAAACCTACGGGATACAACCATAGCAGTACCAAAGGAATAATTTATATTTCTGAGTGCCTTATGAAAAAGAAAATGCTTCCAAATTAATGAAGCAATTTTAAGTAGGATATGTTTTCAAATTATTGAAGTCAAAATTTCTCACTCAATAACATAGAAAATTGTACTTAATATATTTTAAGTGGCTTCATTTTGAAGTACTTTGTTATATATATACGTATATAAATTTTCAAGTGTATTAGATAGCAGTACCTCATTTTAAACTATACTATAAAGCTGTGATCATCAAAACAATATGGTACTCACTAAGAGACAGAAGAGTGGATCAACAGAATAGACTAAGGTTAAGTAACTTAACCATGCTAGTGTTCAATAAACTCAAAGATCCCAGATTTTTGGATAATGTAAAAGGGGAAAATGGAAAGATTATGGTTGGACTAGATATTTAAAGTTTGGTTGCCAGGAACTGACTACTCAATTCCAAAATAAAAGACCCAAGTCAGGATGACTTTTATGGTGATTTATTTACAATTAGGAAGGTTAAAGTTAGGGAAAATGAGAGAGAGGAACTCCAGCCAGGATCTGAGGTCCAAACCAGGTAGGGCTTCAGAGGCCTAGCAGAGGGGCACAGAGGTTAATTAAACAAGGCTTCTAGCCACAAGGCCTTCTCTAAGATGAAAGGCCTCTTGAGGATAGGGCCTACAGAAATGCCAAGGGAAAGAGAGTCAACCTAACTTACCCACTTGACAATTCAAAGGGAAGCAGTCTGAGATCTCACTCGAGCTCCTCCAATGCCAAGTTCAAAAGGTAAAAAGCCCCTCACAGAAAGTTACCATCATATTTAAAAGATAGCAGTTTCATTCACTTCCTGCATCCACCTTCATTTTCACGTGGCCAAATGACAGCCTCAGCACTGTTTTGGACTGCTCGGGGGGGAAAGTCACTTGTTTTTGATTTGTCACTATCACATGTGGGTCACAGACCTCCCCCCTCCCCACTTAATTCTAAATTGGGTGGGGTGACATTATTCCTGGTGTCTAGACTAAAGAATGAATGAGGGTGAGCTAATTTCATTTACACAATAAGAACCTACTATTTGAAAAAAAACTGCTGAGAAAATTGGAAAATAGTATGGCAAAAAATGGGTTTAGGTCAATATCTCATGCTCTATACAAGATAAGGTCAAAATGGGTACATAATTTAAACATAATGAGAACATGAAATAGTATACCTCTCAGATCTAAAAGGAAAGAATGAATTTAAGACCAAGCAAGAAATAGAGAACATTACAAGATGTAAAATGAATAATTATGATTTTATTAAATTAAAAAGATTTTGTACAAACAAAACCAATGCAATCAAAATTAGAAAGGATGCAACAGAGAAAAAAATTTATAACAAAATTCTCTGACAGAGGTCCAATTTCTCAAATGTACAAACTAAGTCAAATTTATAAAAAATCAAATCATTCCCCAATTGACAAATTTTCAAGAGATATGAATAGGCAGTTTTCAGATGAAAAAATCAAAACTATTAATAATCATATTAAAAAAATATTCTAAATTCCTCCCGATTACAGAAGTGCAAATCAAAACAGCTCTCAGGTACCACCTTATACCTAGCAGAATGGCCAATATGACAGTAAAGGAAACATGTGTTGGAATGGATGTGGCAAAATTAGGACATTAATGCATTGCTGGTGGAGTTGTGAATCGATACAGCCATTCTGGAAGGCAATTTGGAATTATGCACAAAGAGCTTAAAAAATGCATGTTCTTTGATCTAGCAATACTACTACTGGCGTTTGTATCCCAAATAGATAAAAAAAATAGGAAAGGTTCTGTTAGAACAAAAATATTTATAGCTACACTTTTTGTGGTATCAAAAAATTGGAAAATTGGGGAATGGCTGAAAAAATTGTGGTATATGGTAGTGATGGAATACTATTGTGCTATAAGAAATGATGAACTGCTTGATTTCTATAAGTATTGGAAAGACCTACTACATGAAATGATGCAGAGTGAAATAAGGAGAACCAGGAGAACATTATACACAGTAACTGAAACATTGTGGGACAATCAAATGTAATTGACTGCTACTAAAAACAATACAATGATCCAGGACAATTCTAAGGAATTTATGAGAAAGAATGCTATCCCACATCTAGACAAAGAACTGTGGAGATAGATATCCAGAAGAAAACATATGATTTAATCACTTGTTTGTATGGGCATATGATTTGGGGTTTTGGTTTTAAAAGATTACTCTAGTACAAAAATAAATAATATGGAAATGGGATTTGAATGATAATGTATGTGTAACCCAGTGAAATGCTTGGGGCAGGGGAAGGAATAAGGGAGGCAGACATTAAGAATCATGTAACCATTGGAAAAAATTAAATAAAAAATAAGTCACATAGAAATCTGTACTTTATGTATTTTAAGTTACTTCATTTTGAAGCACTTTGTTTTATATATAATCATTTTCAAGTATATTAGATAGTTTTCTAAAAATAAGTTATGATAGTTTCCTGAAGAACTGATTTTCACAACTTTTTAAGATAGAATAAGAAAATAAAAGTGAACAAAAGAAAAACAATCTGTATCTCACTTTATTTGAAGACTAGTGTGTATCTATATCTCAATATGTATTATCTTCTTAGATATTTACCATTTTAAAATTAAATTATTTTAGTACATCTTTTATGTTTTTAATATAATATGTATGGCTATTGCCATCATTTGGCCATTGTTATCATTTGATTATCATCTCAATTAGCATAAGTATACTAATACATTCATTTGTTTATATAAACATTATTTAATATGTGAGATCACATATGATAAGAGCTACTGTTGCTTTTTTAAAGTATTTTTTCAATCAGCACCTTTTTTTTCTATCCAATCTCCCACCCCTGCTGCCCTATTAAGAAATAAAAATAAAAAGCAAACAAACATGGCTACTAACATTTATAAACAAGTAAAACAAATTTCTTCATTGGCTATATCCACCTAAAATTATGCATCAAGCTGCAATATAAGTAAAACACCTCTCTATAAGGATGTACATAACATGTTTCATGATGAGTCTTCCTGAATTATAGGTTAATTATATAGTTCAGAGTTCTGTTCCTCTGCCCCTGGTCTCCTTTCCTCATTCGGAACCCAATCACAAGTTCTTTTCTTTCTTTTCTTTTAATTTCATATTCAAATTTGTTTTTCTTCAACCTCTTTCAAATTTGTTTTTGTTAGGACAAAAACCTTCCCATAATCTGTTCTCTCTTTTTCCTCCTTTCATTCTCCCTTTTCTTTCCTTTTTTTCTTTTGAGTGAAATGCATGTCTGTTTTGAAATATGTATGAGTTCTTCCCTCCTTTAATCTAATTCACATGAGAATGAGTTAAAGGTGTCATCCATAACCTATGCTTTTTCTGCTTTGCTTGTATAGACTCCTTCTTGCAAACTCTAATTGTGAGAGATAATGTTCCTAATCCTTCTTTAGCCTTCCTCACATCATATATTTATCTTCCCCTCCATTAACATTCTTCTTTTAAGATCTTCAAAATATATCTTAATGACTTAGTTCCTCTGTCCAATTAAACTCCTTTTATGACCCCAATCAAAATTCTGAGGGAAAACATTTATCATCTCCATCAAAATGTAATCAGTTCAGAATGTAAGCTATTTATTGTTGCTCAGCCTCATTATTACACACTTATTTTAACCTTCTTATATTTCTCTTGGCTCCCATATTTGTATTTCAAAGTTTCTACATGGCTCTGATTTTTTTCTTCATTAGTGCTTGGAAGTCTTTTTTAAAATTTATTTAAGGTTCTCTCGTTGCCTTGTTTAAAAAAAAAACCACTCAGTTTAGATAGGTGAATTATTCTTCACTATAAGTCTCTATAGTTTGCTTTCTGGAATATCATGTTCCAAGCTCTCTACTCCTTAGAAGTCAGAATTTGAATTCTTCCTGGCTGCTTGAAATACTTTTTTTTTGGCTCTGATATGGCAACTCTAGATTTTTGTTATCATTTTCCTAGGTGTTTTAATTTCAGGTTATATTTTAGGAAGTTGTTAGTGGATTGATTATATTTCTATTCGCCCTCTGATTGTAAGAGATTTGGACAGTTTAATGATTTATTGAAATATAGTGTCTAGAATATTTTTCTTTGTCATGGCTTTTCAGAAGTTCATTGATTATTAAATTCTCTCTCCTAAAACTTTTCCACATGAATTGTTTTTACTATGAATACCTTAAATTTTCTTCTATTTTTTCAGTCTTGATTTAGACTTAATATTTATTGTTTTATGGAGTAATTTGTTTCCTAATCCCATTCTATTTTTCAGATAATTTTCTGTATGGGTAAGTTTGTACCTCTTGTATCAAGTTACTAATTCCCTTTTTATGACTTTTACATAGATTCTTTTCTCTTTGTTTTTTTTTTTTTTTGGTACTCTCATTTCATTAAAAAAAATTCAACTCTCAAAAAACAACAACATAAAACACCTCACTTTTTCTTCTAGAATTTCTGTTAATACTTGCATACAAGTTGTATTTTTCTTTTAGGTTTTTCTTATAGATGTTTTGGAATAATTTTTTCTAGTCTGTGTCGTTAATGGCTCTGACGCTATAATAGTTTTTTTTAATAGTATGTTGTGGTTATGATTGCTCATTCTTCAAGCCTGTTTCTTGACTTTGGACTTTATTTAGATCTAGTTTCTATGCATTTGTGTAGTGTTGTTACTTTTTCAGTTGTTCTCCTAATTCTACTCAACTCATTCTTCATTAGATTATAAAAGTCTTCAAAATTGTTTATTTTTGTATAGTATTTGTATTAGTTTATTTTTGTTCTTTTTTCATTCTCCTTTAGCTTATCCAAATGTTCCCATGTTTTTATTTTGTAATTTATATCATTAAATATTTAATAATTCCATGTAAAATGTAGTGATCACTTTTTGAAATTTTGAGTTCCAAATTCTCTTCCTCCCTCAACACCTCCTTGAGAAGGCAAGCACTTTGATATTGATTATTCAAGTGAAGTCATGTAATACATATTTGCATATTAGCCTTGTTACAAAAGAAAACCCAAACAAAATAAAACAAAATTAGAGAACAAAAACTACGCTTCATTCTGTATCCATATTTCATCAGTTCTCTGTCTGTCTGTCTTCCTGTCTTTTAAAATTGCCTTGGGTGATTGTCTTGATCAGAGTAGGCAAGTCTTTTATAGTTAATCAACTATTCAATATTGTTGTTACTGTGTATGTTCTGGTTATGCTTACTCCACTTTGCATAAATTAATATAAATCTTCCCAGGTTTTTTCCAAAATTCTTCTTCATATCACTTACTCCTTTTGGTCTGAAAAGGATGAATTCAATATTTCTCCTTCTCTGCATTTTTTTGTGATGTTATGCTCAAATATATGCTTGATTTTTATGAAGGTACAATGTACAGCTGACTTTCTTTTTCTTTACTCTTTTCTATTTCCATTCAATTTTCTCCAGGTATCTATCATATCTAACTTTTCTAAGACTTTATTCATATCCTTGACTTCTTACTTTTTTATTTTATGGTTTCATTCATGTAGCTTAGAGAAGGGAAGGTCGAGGTTTCCCACAAAGATAGTTTTATTATTTCCTCTAATTCATTTAACGTTTCCTTTAAGAATTTGGATGCTATGGATGCTATGCCATTTGGTACACATATATTTAGTACTATTTAGTACTGATAGTATTTCATGTCTGTGTTTCCTTTTAGCAAAAGGTAGTTTTCCTACTTAACTCTTTAAATTAAGTCTATTTTGGTGTTTGTTTTGTCTGAGATCACAATTGCTACATCTGTCTTTATCATTTCAGCTGATGCACTATAGGCTCTTATTTTAACTCTGTGTGTGTCTCTGTTTAAAGTATGTTTTTGTAAATAATATATATTGTTAGATTTTTGTATTCCAATCTATTTTGCTGTCCACTTCCTTTTGATGGGTGTATTCATCTCATTCATATTCACAATTATGATTCCTACTTTCCTCCATCCTGTTTTCTTCTGTTTATCCTCTTTTTATTCTTTTCTTCCTCTCATCTTTTTCACTTCTGACCATTAACTTTTTTATCTATTCTCCCTTTTATCACCTCCCACTTTGTCTTGCCTCCTTTCCCTCCTATTTCCCTATTAGTTAAGATATATTTCTATTATCGGTTGAGCAGGTATGTATGTGTATCTACATACACACACTAACGCGCGCGCGCGCACATACACACACACACACACACACATATATATTTTTTTTTCTTTGAATCAGTTTAGATATGTGGAGGTCAAGTCTTTCCACCCACCTCCCTACCTTCCCCCCCCCCAATTGTAAAAGCTCTTCATTGTCCTTTTATATGAGATAATTGTATCCAATCTTCTCCCATCCTCCTTTTTTGTAAGGTAACTGATCCAATTACAGTAATATTCTTAGAAGACACATGCCTCATCTTCCCATATTGAAAGGTAAACTCTGTATTTGCACTATTTATAAGTTGAGTCTTCTCTTCCTGATAAATAGTGTAGTAGAGTTTTCCCCAAGTTTATTAGAGAATTCATTTGGCTTTCTAAATCATATTAACTTAGTAAATTCATCTGATAAGGTTAATTATGTTGCCTATCATTGATTGGATGAACAAGTGGTTGTAATGGAATACCATAAGGAATGATGAACAGGAAGAGTAAAAAAAAATCTGGCAAGACTTATATGTACTGGTGTAAAGTGAAGTGAGCAGAATCAGGAGAATCATGTAGACAGGAACAAAAATATTATAAAATACTATGATCAACTATGAAGTATTCAACTCTTATCAGCAAAGCAAATCAAGACAACCACAAGAGATTCATGAAGAAAATGCTATCCATATCCAAAGATGGAACTATTGGAATCTGAGTGCAGATCAAACCATTTCATCTTCTGCTATATATCCTTACTGAGATTTTGATTGTGTGGTATGTGTCTTCTATCATGAGCAAAATGGAAATTTGTATTACATGAAAATATAACGTATATCAGACCATTGATTACCTCAAGGAAATGGTGGGGAGGGTAGGAAGGGAGAAAATCTGAATTTTAAAATGTCAAAAATTATCAAAAATTGTTTACATATTGAAAAAATAAAAAAATTAAAAAGAGTTAATTTTGCTTACTGGCTGATTAAGGAAAAGCACATTCAATGAGATTTGATTTTGTACTTCAAAAGATCTCATTCATTCATGCTAGAGTTGGTGTATGAGACATTGTCATTAAGAATAAGGATTCAGTAAAGGTCTGTTTTTAAGAAAAGTGTTAACTCACTTTTTAATTTATTTTTTAAATGTTCTTTATTTTAACAAATCTACACGTAAGTTATCTAAGGTTATATGACTCATGTTTTCTCCCTTTCTTCTTCCCTTTCCTCCCTCATTGACAAGCAATTCTACTGGATTTTACATGTATTATCATCAAAACCTATTTCCCTATTGTTCATTTTTGTAATAGTAACTCACTTTTTTAAAACATAAAATTGCCATTGTTTCAATGAAAGTAGTTTCAAGGAAAGGAGAAAGTTTCAGGTAATGAGTAGACTCTGTGATCACAAAGAAAAGAAAACTATTTTCTATTGAAAAAAGTAAGCCCATTTTGAAGTTGATGCTGATAGCTGAAACATAATAAAAGTACATAAAAATAAAATCAGAGTATTACTCCCTCTTCTTCCCTCCCCCAAGGTATTTTCTTACCAAATAGAAATGAGAGCTTTTGTGAAAATTGGAGTGCCAATCACTAGACTGAAGGCTATTTTTATGGTTGTTCTATATGGTAATAGTTTCAAAAATAGTTTGCCATTGTTGAAATTATTTGGGTTAGATATTTTTGAAGCATGACTCAATGGGAGAAAAAAAACTATTTGAAAGGTGAAAAATGCATTTGGCCAATTCTTTTAGCCATGTGACACCAAACAGGAAGAATTGATTTTAGAGTCAGAAGTGTCTGATGTTTGGTGAGTTGTTTTGGTGTACTGTAAACTCCAGAGGGTACTGAGCTGTCTAATAGTATCTCACAGTGCTTTTGTTCCATTTTCCTAATTCATTGACACCTTATCTTCCTGAGATCTTTTGTACTCATTATCATTCCAGTGCTTGTACAACAGCTGAGAGTTAATGTGAGCTAATATATACTAAGCTTCATTTTATTTTTCTCGGATAAAAATTTACATATAACCTTTGGCTTTTCTTTCATCTTCAAATATTGACATAAGTCATATAAAATCATGCCATGTGTGGGTAAATGCTTTGAAATGCAAAATATAATTAAAATGAATGCAATGTTATTTTAAGCACTTGTGCAGAAGCAAAATACTTTTGGGGAATATCATGAATATTTGAAAGGAATCTTTATTTTTATCCCTCCTGTTCAATTTTACAGGAGTCACTTAAGTCAAATGACTGAGTGTTTGTTTTGTTAGAATTTCTTGGAATGGCAGGGAGCTAAATTATAATCTTAGTGAATCATTTCAGATTATTTTTCATATCAACTGAAATGTGTGTAATTAGCAGGTAGATATAGCCCATACTTTGCCTTCACCTCTTTTTCTGCTATATAAATTTAGAAGAAAAAAAAAACAACTTTGTTACTTTCAGTATTCTTAATGAGTTTCATTATTCTTAAGGACTTAGGGGTATGTTTTAGAAGAGTGGGTATCAAACATTTTAGTAGGCTGCCTAAACACTCCCCAGAAGAACTGAATTAAAATAAAATAGGGAATTATTTAACAAAATAAATAAAAATACAATAGAACATAGAAAATGCTCTTATATAATTTTCTACATCAATATGAAGTCCACAGGGATCCTTAAGCATGGTTTAATAGGCCCATTTCTATTTGAGTTTGGCACCCATGGTTTATATTCTCATTGATTCCTGGATGAATATGCACATTTCAGCTTTTTGGAAAGAATAGTCCCATGAATGAAGAAATTTGTGAGGAAATTATTCCACCCATCTTTTACCTGTGGCACTGAAATCCAGTACTAATTCTAAGCAATTTTTAGTGGATCTTATGCCTCATTTAAGCACATTTATCTTTAAGATTCCAATGTTTATTTTATTTCATATTCTAAGTAAAAAGCTAGGTGGAATACTGCACAGAATGCTGGAATCAAAAAGTACTTGAAGATGAGTTCAAATTCTGACTCAGACACTTTGTAGTTATATGATCCTTTAAAAGTTACCTATATGTTCTTATCCTCAGTTTCCTGATCTGTAAAATAGGGGCCTGCCTTACAGGGTTGTTGAAGGATAAAAGGATAACAAATGTAAATAAAACCTTATGATATGATAAATTAACAAAATATGCTATTACTACCATCTAATAATTCTGTGCATTACAATATATGGCTTTAAAATCTATGACTTTATTTTCAAAACAAAAGTATCTGACTATAGGTAAAAGACCAAAAGTTAACTAAAGGTTTAGGAAGCCCTTTTTATGATAGACTATTAGTTTAAAACATAGTACTTTTTTCACATGTGTTACAATTTTTATCCTTTGCAGGAAAAAGTTCTGAAAATACTCACTTTAAGTTGCAGCCATAATAGTAATAATAACCATTGAACATGTGTGTCTTGGTAGAATCAATAAAACCCTGTCTTCAATATTTCTTTCAAAAAATTAAATCTAGGACCTCTTTTTAAATATACCTTGAAGAAGAGGCAATTTTGACTATCTATCTGGAGCCATTCTTAAATTACATTTATGTTGTATGTATGTGTTTTTCCTAAAAACCTCTGTTTTCTAGCAATAATGTTTAAAATTTTATCTTCCAAAACTATTTCTGTATTATAACATCTTACATATAACATTATTTTTTCTTAAATGAAGATTGAGAATTTATTATTGCTCTCAGAATAGTTATTTGCCTAACAGATGAGCTAACATAAATTAAGCAATAACTCAGTTTTACTTCCTTTAGATAATTAGTAATTTACATATAACCTTTGGCTATTCTTTTATCTTAGAGTATTGATATAAGTCTCATAAAATCATATTCTGTATAAAAAGAATGCTTTGAAATGCAAAATCTAATTAAATGAAAAGCACTTTTACTTTAGGACAGTTGTGTATTTGAATGATACTATTGAGAATTATATGAATGTTTGAAAAGTCTCTTATTTGTGTTCCCTGCTAGCATAATGGATGCTCAGGTAATTTGTGAAAAATGGCCAGCCTTTTTTTTTAAGTTTCTAGAAATGAATGCAGCATGACAAGGTACTAATTTATAATCTATGTAGATTTCATTAGACCATTTTACCCATCAGTCAAAACACATGTAATTAACAAAATTTGAGCTGTAATGAATGCCTAATGATTTGGGGCAGGGGTGTTGTTGTGGTATAGATTTAGAAAAATAATTTAAATTGGACATTATATTACATAAAATGACTCTAATATAAAGGATTTTAGGTGCATTTATCTATTTAATAGAATTAGGAAATGAATGATTTGGATAAATATGTGTCTGGCATATCATTGGTCCTAAAATGTGCCTATTGATTTGATCAACAACTACTTAATGAGCACATACAAAATAAAAGTTAAATTGCCCTAAATGAGCTTCGGACCACTAAAAATAACATCAGGACAATATCTAATACTTTTTATATTATTTAGCAAGACTGTAAATAAAGGTAAAACAATAGTGGTAACAACAAACTATTCCCCGTACTATGTATATCACTTATTTTATAATATTTTGCAGTTTTTTTCTTTCCTTTGACATAAAGCAAATTTCTTTTGCTTCATTAAGATTTTAACTACAGTAAACTTGCATGCTTAAAGTAGAATATTCATATGCATATGTTTCACATTTATATTTCAATTTGATACCCCATGTCATGATAACAAATTAATACATTTTTACAATGAAAACATGTTATTTTAACAAATTCAAAAGGAAAATTGTATTTGTTAAATAGAAGTTCACTTTGGTAGAATAGAATTAACATGAGATTTGCAACAAAAAGAAGTGTTCAAATCTGAGCCCTGTCTTCTGCA
Organism: Gracilinanus agilis; assembly: GCF_016433145.1. Taxonomy (NCBI): domain Eukaryota; kingdom Metazoa; phylum Chordata; class Mammalia; order Didelphimorphia; family Didelphidae; genus Gracilinanus; species Gracilinanus agilis. Next base: position 627,595,002 of record NC_058131.1, read on the forward strand.
ACTTGTTTGACCTTGGATATTTCAATTGACTTGGCTAACCCTGTTACTTCATCTGTAAAATTAGGAATTTGGATTAGATGACCTGTAGAGTAACCTCCAGCTCTAAATCTAAGATTTAATAATCTAATTAGGTGTTTAATATTTTCTAAGATTTCATATGAAAAATCATTTTTGCTGTCCTATATCTGTATATTAGAAGGGTAAAAAAATTCAAATGCAGAAGAAACTCAAGACTTATCCAGAGTAAGCAAGATTTATTAGAAGAAGAACAATAAACTTTCATTGCATCTGTTGAAACTTTTGAATTGGTAAAAAACACTATTTTTTTGCTGTTATCAATCCAAAATATTAATTAGATACTAAGTTACATTCTTGAATGCCTAACTTTACTTCATTAAAGGAGCTGATTTTTTGACTTCTAAATAATATTTTCCCATCTCCTAATTAGTAAATTATCTGCATATTAGTGAACAACTAGAAAATAGTTTGATAACATTTAGTTTAATTAGGAGGATATATTCTCCTAATTATACTAAATATATTTTATTTAAATTTAAATGTCAAATTTAAATTTAAATATATTTATTAAAAAAGAATATATACTAAATATATTCTCCAGAAAATCTTGGAAAGGAAAATATTATGAAAAAGTTAATATAGCAAGTAATCTGAGCAGTTTTTTTCATTTGGTTGCTTTTTACCTTTAAAATTCTTTATAGTCTTCCTAACTAATGAGTGTACTTTGTTAGCAAACCCAATGTTATTTTCAATGGCCTATCTCTGTAGCTCCATCTATGGTAACCTCATTTCCATTTTTGCTGTTGTGCATATATAATGTTCCTCATTATTGTGCTTCAAGACCTTTTTTCTCAAGATAAATGTTTGTTGGATCTCAAATGAAGGTGCCTTTGATGCTGAAAGGCTGCCCGTTAATGATAACAGTGAAGCAACTTTTATGAGAATGTGTCCCTATAACAGTGGTTAGCTGAGGAGGTTATTGTTATGTGTAGTATGTGGCCAGCATATTTAGCATAGGTTGTTGAACTCTAGTAGTATCTTTATTTTAGCTACAGAAAAGGGAATATTGTACTAATCCCTTTCCAAACATAAAAGAAGAAAGTCTAGTTTAACTTTAGGTATTTTTTAATACAGAAAATTAAATCTCAAAAGAGAATTGAATATTCTAGATATAGGAACATTGAAAGCAATAAAGTATGACCTGAAGATGGACTATTCACTTTCAAAAGTCATGCTCCAGCCTTTTGTTTTATTAAAGACTTTAAATGCCAACAACGTTGCTTTGGTATTATAATTTTCAGTAAGTATTGATCCACAAAGCACAAGCATCACAAGAACTGGATTTTTGTCATATTGCCTTCTTTGAATTGAGACCCTGAATGTAATACTGAGTCAGCTCCTAGGAGATTTTCTGAGCCTAGACTTAAGGACGAAGTATGTAATATCCATAAAAATGTGGAGTATGTATTCTGCAAGTAGAATCTTTATTCATCTGTTTCAGAAATGTATTTGGATATTATATTAATTATATTGCATATGTCATGTTTCATATAATATCAGGTATCACATTGTACTGCATATAAATACATTTTTGTCTCCAGGAGAAAAGTGAGAAAAGAATCAAGTTATATATGTGTAGTGCATGCTCTGGAGCACCTTTCCCAATTCCTACTGGCATTGGCAGCTGGGTCCCCAGGGGTTGACTGCCATTTCTTCCCCTTGGAATTTTCCTGCCTCAACACGGATCTCTCACCTTTTCTAAGATTTCCTTTTCTTCCCATCCACCTTTTCCACTCCTTCCCAACCCTCAAATTTTCAAAGATCTCTATTTTCCCATCCCCAGGACCTCTTTTTCAGTCAGTCCATAATATCTTTATCTCCAGCCTCTGTATTTGCCCTCATTTACAAGCACAGTGATACCCTTCCTCAAATACGGGCTCTTTCTCCTTTTCAGATCTTCTTTGCCTCTTTCCTCGAGTCATGTCAAGACTTCTGTCCTCTGATTTCTGGAGCACAGGAGTAAGTAATTATAAATTTGCAATAACCCCAGCTTGTGGAGGTCTCTCATTTCTTAAACTGAGCTTTTTCCTGATCACTACCCCACTCTGTCACAGTTGACTTCGTATACAAACGTGTGCTTTTTAGAAACCAGAGAGCCATTGAATAAACATTGATTAAGCATCCACTAATACAAAAGGAATTGTGCCAAGTGCCTGGGATACAAAGAAAGGCAAAAGACAATGTCACTCCTGAAGGACCTTACAATCTAATGGTAGCTCATAGGAAGCTCTGAAAAATGAGATTGTTTATTGCTTCTCTCCGTCCTCATGACTATTCCTACCACATACACACACACACACACACACACACACACACACACATCTATTGTCTGTTCTTAAAAGTAGTCTTATCAAGAAAGGGAACTCATTTGGTTTCTATAGCCTTCTAAATATAATTAAATACAACTTTATCTTTTTGTCAGTGATCTCTGATGCTTCTGACCTATTTTCAAGTTGTGCATTTAATAAATGTTATGTCTTGGGATAAGAAATGGATGGTCAGCTGTAGATGTGCCAGAGGGGGATGATGGAATCAGCCTAATATCAAAGATAAAAAGGGAAGTCCTAAGGGCATGCATGGGATGGACCCTTTAGATTCTGATTGGGTGAAATACTATCTAAAGCAATGGTCATCCTCGGTTTCCAGCGTGGTGATGTCCGCATGCTGAAGGAATGGCAAGGTCATTCCTTTATAGGGATGCACCTGCCCCTAACTTGTGAGAACCTGGATGCACCTGGACTCTCAGGTTCTTCATCCCAGATCATCTTTGACTCTTTTTCTTCTTTCGCTTTATGTGATAGGGAAACAAGCAAGCAAAAAAGATACTATTTCTTCGAATTAGAACAATAAAAATGTCTAGCTTCAGAAAAGCCATATCCTTTGGTGGGTCAACTCTCCTGAAGCATAGTGTTAAAGGAGGACAAACATTACTGCTCCACAGACTGAACCTTAGTCTAAAATGAACCATAAAATTTACTTAACATTCTGCTTGGTCAATTTCTTCCTTACCTATTTATCCAATTCCCCTAATTATGGGAGCAGAGTGAATCTTTTGGGGTCCACACATCCTTGTCCTCTATTCCCTAAGGGAGGGAATAAGCATTTATATAGCACCTACTATCTTTCAGGCATTTGCCTAAATAGTTAATAAATATTATGCCACTTAAGCCTCACGACAACTCTGTGAGATTGCTATCCCCATTTTACAGTTGAGAAAATTGAAACAAACAGGGGTTAACTATCTTGCCAAAGGCGATACAGCTGGTACCTGTCTGAAGCCCAATTTGAATTCATGTATTCCTGGTTTCAGGCCCCATACTCTATCCACTGTGTCACCTAGGTGCTTCATAGTTCCAGCAGACTCCTACTAAAGACCAATAATAATAATAATAATAATTTTATACTAAAACTTTACACTAAAAACCCACTATGATATGAAGGTGATTCTGGTTTTCTGAAGACTAAGCCAATGAAACACAAGCTCTGGCAAGTTCTACCATTAGGAAAAGATTTCCAAACAGATTGGCTAGGAATTATTTCATTGTATCCTAAAATCAGGCTAGCTTAAAAAGGTACAGGGCCATATAGCCTATTGATTCCTTTTAGCTTTACCAATCAACAGATGCCATCTACTAAAGCGGCAAAGAGTTGGGATCTGTTTTGATGGAAGGAATACACACAGAGACTAAATCCTATTTCCCAAGTAGTAATATTTATATCTTACATGCAAAAAATAATATTTTCATTTGTAATTGCATTTTCACATATATCGTTTTATTTGGCTTTAAAAGCAAGCAGCAAGTTTAGTACATCAATATTAGGATAGGCACTGGAGCCCAGAATTAAATGGGAAAAAAGAACAAGCTAGGTTTTATTTGGAAAGTTTTGCAGCCTATTTCACAATTTCAAGCTGCTTTCCAGAACAATAACTCAATTTTTAATATCAATATTCTCCAAGTGATGCTGCATGATTACAAGTCATGAAATACTATAATCTCTAAGGAATCAACATTGAGTCACACAAAGTTCAGTGATGACATGCATGGTGGATGAAAGGAAGCAATAGACATGTAAAACGAAGATCCATTTTCAAAACTATCATAATAATGCTAGCAACTAACATTTGTATAAAGTTTTATAAAATGATTTTCTAACAGTAACCCTGCGAATTAGGTAACACAAATGTTAATGTCTCCATTTTAAAGATTTGGCAACTGAAGATCTTAGAAAATAGCATGCCTATTATCTATCAATTAGCAAGTGAATATATATGATGAGATTTGAACCCAGGTCTCCTGTCTCCAAGTCCAATGCTCTATTCGAGTAATTATATTGCCTTCCAAAGGTACATCACCCAGGAAATGTAAAAATAGGGAAGGAAATGGGCTGGGCTTATAGGAAGAAAAGGGGAAACAGATAGAGAACCTGAGTGCTACCCTAGTACCCAGCAAATGTAAAAAGACATCAAAGAAAACTTTCCACCTATTAGGTAGTTTTTTCTCTGGAAGTATTGATAGAAGGACATGGAAACATATCTCACGAAAGGGAAAAGGTATAAAAGAGTTATGGTCAGCATGAACAGATGGAGACCCTTCACAAGTCTCAATGGTCTCAACAAGGTCTTGATTTCAGTGAAGTCTTAAAACAAGAAGTTCAAAGATAAAGGTGCACAATTGGATATTGATTATCTGGTTAAATCATTGTTCCTTTTCTAAGTCTTCTATTGGATGATAAATTGTACGGGCCATAGGACCTATAATTCAGGTTATTATGTTTCATAATCTCTCACATCAAAAGGTTCAACAAATTATAGAAATCTGGCATTTAGTATTTGAAAATTCAATATTTTAGCAGACCTGAGATGTTATTAATGTGCCATTCCTTCTATTATTATTGCTTACAGTTAAACTATATCTTCTCATGTGCAACTTTGTCCATGCTATTCCATATAGGAGGTAATTCAGTGAAACTTTTATAAATATAAATGTTTACTTCAAAAATAATAAAATATACAAATACTCCAATACACAAGAGACACAATATGCTTTTCACTGCACCACTCCCATCTCCGGATAGGGTAAGGGAATTAAGTTTTTAGTTTAGCTACATTCCCTTAGAGCACAGTCCCAAGTCCAAGTCCAAAACCCTATTAGAGCTCAAGTTACAAGCACCTTGCCTTCTCAGGGGTTCTATGCTGATCTCTCTGGCTGCACAAGCCAGAGTTAGCTTCAAGGTCACCATAACTTGAATTCCCAGTCCAGTTTTTATTATCTCTAGCACTTGAAACTGAGGACAAATAACAGAAGATAAACAAACTTCCTCCTTCTCCACTTCTTGGAACTGAGGTAAAAGAAAGGTAAGCAAGGGAAGACAAGTCCCTCTGTTATCATTGGTTCAGTTCATGGCATCCATGTAGGATGCAGCAACTAGGAGCACAGCCAAAACATGTTGGAAAGAGAGAGTCAATAGCTCTGGCACACTACCTTTCAAAAAAGAGAATCAATAAAGAAGGCTATACCAACCTATTTTATAAGGGACTGAGGATGTTACATGTTATACAAACTGAATTTGCTCAAATCCAAGTTGAAGATATAAGAATGTAGAAGAGGGTTGAAGTAGTATTATATCAGGTCAATTCTCACTATGTGCCTAGTTCTTCTCCTTTTATGAACTATATTTCTTCTTTTTACTATATTCTCAAAAACATATGTAAATACAATTTAAAATAATTGTTTCCTTGCATTTTGTAATATATATTCTCTCTAGCTTCTCTAACCAAGATGGTGGGTAATATGATGTAGGTTATCCATATACTATCAAGTAATACATATTTTTATGTTCATAATGTTACAAAAGGTCTATCATATATATTTTTTAAAATTCATGAAGGAAATGAAGCAAAAAATGGTATACTTCAATCTGCATTCAGACAATATCAGTTCCTTCTGTGGTGGTGGTTAGTCTTTTTTCATCATGAGTCCTTTGAAGTTTCTTGGATCCTTGCATTGCTGATCATAGTTAAGTCATTCACAGTAGATTATCATACGTTACTGCGTATAACATTCTCCTGGTTCTGCTCACTTCACTTTGCATCTCTTCATATAAGTCTTGCAAGGTTTTTTTTGTGATTGTCCATTTTGTAATTTCTTATGTCACAATAGTATTCCATTATATTTGTATATCACAACTTGTTCAGCTGTTCCCTAATTGATGGAATCCCTTCAGTTTTCAGTTCGTTGCCACTACAAAAGAGCTGAACCCTATCCCTTTCAACTTTGCTTCCCTTCTCAAAAAGAGTCTTTACAGCAGAGGAATCAGGGATTTGTTTTGTAGAATTGTCAGGGTAGTAGAATATGTCAATATAGTAAATTTATGAAGTCAGGGGAAAGAAGATGAAAAAGTTAGGAAATGGCTGTAATATGTAGGGTTTCTAAAGTCAAATAGTATTTCATATTAAATTCTGAAGGTGTGATGGTACCACTTGTGTTTATGGTCAAATCTACACTTTACAAAGAACACTTTGGCAGCTTATTGGAGGATGGAGTGATGTGAGGGAACATTTGAGCCAAATCAACCAGATGGTTGTTAGCCTACATATGAGATAATGAATATTAGCCATTTCAGAGAAAAGATTGGGCATATACAAGAGATCAACAGGACTTAGCATCAGGTTGGACATAGGGGATGAGACATTAGATATGAGGAATAGAGGAAGAGACTAAATCCTTTTAAAATTTATGAACTCTTCAATTTTGGAACTCAATATGTGGCTTAGACTGAGACTGATTAATAATGTTGAAGTTTTCAAAAGTCCAGAAGATTACAGACTGAAGGAAGACTATGAGATCTGGTGATTTAGAGATTATTGGTTACTTTGTAGAGAGCCATTTCAGTTGAATGATGAGGTCTGAAAACGATATAAAAAGTTAAGAAGTGAATTAAAGGAATGGACTTGGAGGAACCAATTTTAAGTGGCCTTTTCAAGTTTAACTACTAAAAGGAAGAGAAATATTTAAGTTGATCAAGTAAGAGTCTTTTGAAGATATGGCAGACATGAGAAAGAAATGATTCAAGTAGTAGTGGTGAGTGTATATAATTTCCTATAGAGACTTATTGTCCTTCATCTTATGTTATTCTTAGTCTTCTCCATTTCACAACCAAATATGTACCAATTAATTGCTCAGGTGATGCCTTTGAATCAATGAATATAATTTATATATTCATTCATTTCATTATCCATAGCATATCCTGTTTTCTCTAAGGAAAAAAGAAGCAAATTACATAACTTTTTTAATGTTATAAGCCTCATTTAGAGGATGGATAGAAATGTAGACTTTAAATTTCACTAAAGGCTTCCCATTTCTTGCTAATTCAACAAGCACTTTTGTGGTAATTGTTAAGAAAAATAAAGCTGCCGGTTTTTCAAAATAAAAACCAGATGTATTCAGATTTCCATATTGTAATTTATTAACCATTTTAAAGATTTTAATATCAGTGCACTACATTTTATTAATGTCTTTCATTTTAAAAGCTTGCAGCTTCATAATTGTTAAGCACAAGAGAATGGGTAAAGCCATTGTAGGCAAAGTAAAAGCAATTTGTAATACCTCTGTCAGCCATTAATGAGAAAAAGAGCCTATAATTCGCTAAATAGTGTTACCTTGAAAGGAGTGGAGTTTATTAGAGTGGAGAAAAGTTTTTGGCTTTTTTATTTTTGATAAGACAGAACTTAATCTTAAAATCTTTTCAGAATTATTAAAATGACCATTTCAGTATCATAGATACAATTAGTTATTCAAATGTGTTCATGTGTGGGTGTGTATTTTAATTCAAAATGATTTTAAAAGACTGCTATATTTTTGGCATATAGTATAATATATATGGTGCACTATTAAAAAGGTATTAGTCATGCCTGGATCAGTAACCTCTTTTTGTTCCTGGCAAAGACTTCATCTTTAACCCTGGACAGCTGTCTTACAAACATATGTCATTTTGTTACAAGAGGACATGGGTGAGGCAGTTTGGTTTGATAGATATAATTCATTCCTACTATTTGGAAAATAACGAAGAACATGTGCTTTCTAGTTAGTGTGACTTCCAAGGTCTCTTTTCTAGAAAAAGGACAGGATTGTAGTAGCTTGAATCAGTATTCCCAATGTCAGACATGAATTCATGAGTCTCATCTCCTTAACCTGATGATATCTCCATGATGATTCTGGGTCATAATATAGCTTAATAAAAACCTAAGCAATCCATTAAATTTATATAACATAACAAGTGAAAATGAGAATTAAATGCTGTATAAATGTTCATAGCATAATAAAATGCTTCTTTTCAGTATAGAAAGTCAAGATGTGACAGAGCTTGGATTCTTTTCCTTGAACTAATAGTTTTTTTTGTTAAAAAAAAAGTCAGCTATTGGAAATGAAAAACTTTAACTTATCTGAAATGCCTCATTTTCATACTCTTGTCATCTAAATGACCATTTTCTCTGACTCTCTCGCTCTCTTTAAATATATGATATTCTGAATGTTGCAGTCAAGGTTTAAGGTGTGCCTAAAATAAAATGAATGGATTGATAAACTAATTAGAGATAAGTATTATACTTAAAACAATTCTAACAAAGTTTTTTTCTAGCAATAACATTTTCAGATATTCTATGATGACAATATTTAAGGAATCTTTTATATAGAAATGAAAATCCCAAAGCCATATTATTGTGGAAACATTTTCAGAGGAATGTCTCTGAATTTAATTACAAGAGACTCAAACTCATCATTTTAAATTTTATCTAACATCTCTTTTAAATCAGCAGACATTACACATAGTTTGAAATGCTCCTATTAAGTATATTTTCAAGGTTTTATGTTACCTTCTAATGGGACATTATAAAGAGTTTAAAAACAAATGACATATAATTGCCTCCAACTTAAAAGCAAACACATAACACATCATGTGCATTTATAGTAATATGCTAGACCTTAATAGCCAAGTTAAAATATGGGTTTTAATTGCTAGCATATTAAGATTATTTGGGGCCTTTTCCAACTTTATGGAGCAAAATTAAATGGCCAGTTGTTGATTAAATGACTTGAAAATAATATTTCACTCTGGGAGGAGCTTTGCAAAGGGATTTTGATCATAAATGACAAAATAATAAGTATGTGTGGCTGAGGAGTTGTTGGGGAAAGTAATTTAAATTCTACCTTTAAAAAAACTTATAAATATATCACCTGTCAAAAGACAACTATGTTTCCTAACTGTAAACAATAACTATAGTTTGGCACATTGGCTTTCAACTGTTTCATAATCTCTAATAAAATGAATGATTCAAGTTTGATGGTTCTCCACACTAAGCAGTTACACTTAGTAATCTCTTGAGAGATATCCCATTACACATAAAGACTAAATTCCATGGCAATCAAAATAAAAATTAAGTGTGTTTGACACATACAAAGAATAAACAGTTCGTGGTGCTTAGCCATTTTCTTAATGCTCTAGGAGGGTCATAACCATTATAGTGAGCACAATTGTTCAAATATGATTAGGGAACTAGAAATAAGAAAACAATGTTAATAGTAGGTAAAAACAGGAGAACAAGTTTAATTGCAGCACATAAATTTATCAAAATGCACAGTTGAAAAGGAATAGTATTAATACTATTAATTTTGACCAAAAAAAAAAGGCAAATTCACTCTTAGGAATTGTGTGTTTTAGAAAGAAAAAGACATTGATTTTTAACTTGGTTTTATTTTATTTGTGATTAAAAATCTTGACTTGCATTTAGGCATTTCTAAACATTCTGTTAAACACCATGGAGAATTATTCTAGTTTATTCATTTTCTAACACTTTAGAAAGAGTGTAAATGAAACTTACTTGAGCAGCAGGGAATTAAAACCCAAAATAGTATTTTGTGTTCTGTTTTGGCATGTGTTTTATGCTAATATTTACCTCTTAGTTGAAATCTACATATATTTTGTTAATTATATTTTAAAGTTCTAAAATATTTGGAAACTAAATGATTTGCATGTTACTGATGTTTGACATTTCATTCTACTCTTTTGATGAAATGAAAATGTGTTGTTTACTGTCAAAGTGATTTTATCTTTTGTCTTTGAAAAATGAATAATTCTTTTCAGGATGACTTTATTGGCATCCTTTGGTACTGAAAATAATGTGTAACCTTGTCTTGCTGAAGGCATTACTGTATTTTTAGATAATGGATCTAGTTGCTGCTTGCTGAGTTACTTATGGTCATGTTTGTAGGTAACAAAAGGAGCAGTAGATAAATAAAATTACTTGGACAGGATGGAATGTTTCTAGCATTGGGAAGAGGCTCAAAATACTCATGTAAAGATTGATCAAATTTAATAGGAACATGGACATAAATGGATATAAAAGCATTTATTAAGCTCTTACTGTGTACAAAGGACTGAGCTAAACAGTACTAGGAATACAAATAGAAAAGTGGAGAAAGTTCCTGCTTATTTTCAAATGGGATATACAACACAAATAAGAGCTTTCATCTGAAATTCAGAAAGATATGTACTATGATCCTTAGGGTGAACCTCAAAAACAGATGGTAATGTATCTTCATTAATGTCATTTCTGCATAAAACAAATGATGATGTTTTTGTAGCTAAATCACTTTTCAGTGCCAAGGAATTTCGTGGTAAGAACATTCTTTTTCGGGTTTTCATATGCACAATTGCTGGCTGGGTAGGGGCTTTAGCACCAGTAGAATCAGTAAGATTACTGCTTTTTCTTGGGGGTCTTCGGCTTATTTGCCTATCAGTAGCAATTGGTCATCGGGTGGTATAGGTGAGGGTAAGGAAGTTATTATTCCTTTTCAATGATGCTCTCAAGACTTAGCTGTAGGATGAGTGATGATTGGTTAGGGAGTATAAAAGACTGCTGTTCTCAGAGATCATAGGCTTTGGTTCCTAGGCTATCTCCATCAGGAACTGAGGAGAGGTAATGGTTAAGGTTGTAACAGTAGTTTCATTTACCTGACGCATTCTAGTACTAGCACATGAGTTAGATTTAGAAAATAAGACTTAAGAACAGATAGTAGTTGTCAGGATTCTGAAGGATGGCTACGGGGAAGGATGTGTTAGCACTGTTTAATATACTCAGAGTACAGAAGTAAAAGTAATTGGTAGGAGCTTCAGAGAGACAGATTTTGTCTTGATGAATAGGAAAAATTTCCTAACAGAGCTACCCAAAGGTGGAATGGGCTTGCCATGGGATATAGTGTTTTTTCCTCCTCCTTGGAAGGCTTTAAGCAAAAATTGGAGGACCATTCATTGGGAATATAGTGGAAAAGATTTTGGTTCAACTATATGTTTTACTTAGTTGTCTATGGGATTCCCTTACAAAATGAACTTTTGTCATTCTAGAGTGTAGAATGATAAGAGGAAGAAACAAGTAGAAATTAAGAAGTTGTATAGGAAAAGAAGTATAGTTTTAGGATTTTATGAGAAATAATTTTCAAGGAAAGCTTTTTTTAAAATTCAGGAAATCTAATATAGTTTGGAGATAAACAGATGGATAATATATGAGAAAAAACATAACTCATACAATCAGCAATATGGCATATTGATTAGTCACCATATCTAAATCTCAATCCTCCAACTCTCCAAAACGAAGAATTATTAACCAGATGGAAAGCTAACTCCCCAGATAAGAAAGAAGATAGAATATTAATGATGAGGTCAAATTCTTCATGAACTAACACTAGGAACTATAATACTTAGAGTACACATTCAGCATCCTTGTCCACCAGCCTCCATGTGCCCAAGGATAGAGCACAAGCTAACTTTACAGGCTTTTCCAGTCTGGCTTATTTTAACTTACCCATCACCATAGTGACTTAGCTAAAGAAGCCTGTCCTACTCCTGAAAGTAGCAGTAGATGTTGATTGTGCCCAGCCACAAGAAGTTGTTACAAAAGAGAAACCCAAGGTGCTGAAAACTTTTTTACTGGAGCCTAGTTTTTACTGGAACCTAGTCTTGAAGTAATGACATACAGAGGCTCCAAATGGAATGTCTTTCCTGTCTTCCCTAATAACCCCATTAAAGATGGCAGACTAATTCCACTCAGGCACAAAAAGAAAAAAAAAGAAGGGAGAACTTGAGTGACAAAGAGAGAATGGAAAATGATTGAGTAAGATAATATGGAATTTTAAATAGCTTTTTAAAAAATTGGTTTGTTTGGAACATTTAAAAGTATTAAAATATTCAGTTAACTTCCTCCTTTCCCTCCCACCTTTAGAGAAGCACCATGTAACAAAAAGACATCTGTATATATAAAAAAAACTTGTTTTACTTATTTCTATTTATCATTTCTTTCTCTGGAGATATATACAATTCATTCTCCAAAGATTATTTCTGCTGCTATATATAATGTCCTTTTCATTTTACTTGTTTCCATCATAATTCCATATAGATCTTTCCATACTTTTCCAAAATTAACCTGTCTATCATTTCTTATGCCATAGTAGTATTCCTTTGGAATTATGTGCCACAATTTGCTTGGCCATTTCTGAATTGATGAGGATACCTTCAGTTTCTAGTTCTTTCCTACCACAAAGAGAGGGCCTATAAATATTTTAGAACATATAGTTTATTTTCCTTTTTCCTTGATAACTTTAGGAAACAAACCTAGTAGTAGTATTGTAAATGGTAATATATTGTTATACACAGTTTTAGAACTCTGAGTATCATTCCAGATTCTCTCCAAAGTGGTTGTATCAGTTCACAGTTCCACCAACAGTGTGTTAGTGCCCGCCTTTTTCCACATCCCTTCCAACATTTGTCATTTTGACCTTTTATCATTTTAGCCTATCTGATAGAAGTGAGATATTTCAGAATTGTTTTGATTAGCATTTCTTAGTTACTCTTTTTTCTTTATTTAAAATATTTTGTTTTCTCAATTAAATATAACAATTTTCAACATACATTTTCCAAAATTATAAAATCCAAATTATCTCTGTAACTCTTTTTCCTCCTTCATATCCGAGGTGTTAAATAATTTGATCTGGATAATACATGTATTATCATTGAACTGCATTCCTCTAATCAACAATGATTTAGAGCCCTTTTCATATAGTTAAATATAGCCATCCATAAACCTCCTGTTCATATCTTTTGACTATTTATTAATTGGGGAATGGCTTATAATCTTACATATTTGACAAAGTTCTCAAAATATTTTAGACATGAGACTTTTATCCAAGAAATTGTTCATAAAATTTCTCCCTTAACATTGCTTTCCTTTTAATCTTGGTCATATTAGTTTTTTGTATCATTTTTTAATTTAATGAATTCAAAATTATCCATTGTTATCTTGTTTTCCTTGTTCAGGTTAACTTTATAGTTTATATGTCTTATCATGCTCTTCTGTGTTCTTTTAATGATAAGTTTAATATGAAAAAGGTGTCCCTCAACACTGTTAATCAGAAAAAAAGGATTCTCAAGTTAATATAAGACCAACATAAGTGAACAGTGACATATGGCAGCCAACAAATCTAATGAAATTTTAAGATACATTTTATCACATGCAAGAAGGATGAAGTGATAGACAGCTAGGTGGCTCAGTGGATTGAGAGCCAGGCCTATAGATGGGTGGGTCAGGGTTCAAATGTGGCCACAGACACTTTCTGTGTGGCCCTGGGCGAGTTCCATAACCCCTATTGCCTTGCTCTTACTGCCCTTTTGCCTTGGAACCAATACCCAGTTTTGATTCTAAGACAGAAGGTAAGGGTTAAAAAAATAGACAGATGAACCTTGTCTTCTTGATTCCGTAGGTGATAAGTAGGAAAGTTGAGTATAAAATAAAAAGAAATACATTTAGGTTTTAGGTAAGGAAAAATAAATAATTACATTTAGCCAAAAGTGGAATGGAATACTTTAGGACAGTGATGGCGAACCTTTTAGAGATTGAGTGCTCAAACTGCGCCCTCAGGCAGCTTGTGAGCTGCCCCCTTATTCCAGACAGGGGAGTGAGGAAGCATTCCCATTGGGCTGCTGGGCAGAATGGCAGGTGATGTGACAAATGTTCTCAGGAATGATGGAGAGGGAGAAGGGAGTATCCCCCTCCCTCATAGGTGCCAAAGGTTTGCCAGCATGGCCTTGGGATATACTAGGTTCTTATTCATTATATGCCTATGAGCAAGAACTGGAAAAAAATATTTGTCATAAAAATTCTAAAAGAGATTCCTATTCAGAAATAGGTTGGACTAGATGTATTTTGATGTTCCCTTAGAATTAGATTCTTTGATTCTTTGATGCATTGATTTAACTATTTAAATACAATATTAATATAATATTTTAAGTAGTTTATTCAAGTTTCTTTCAGAATTAAGGCTTCTATCACTGTGTTTGTGACATTACTTTTAATTAAAATTTTTACATAATTTCCAAGAACATACCTCTCTTCTTCCTTCTCCAGAGAGCCATGCCTTGTAATATATAATAAAAAAGACAAGATAATGAAAACAAAAGTAAACAATACATTAAGGAAGTCTTGAGGCCATAGGCCCCTACCTCCCCAAAGAAAGTAGGGAAGTACATTTTATCATTGCATCATCAGGGATGAGACTGATATTTCCAATGATAAACATTCCATTATTTATGTTCTTTTCATTTGCATTGTTGTAGTCATTTATATTATCATGCTTATATAATATAATTTATATTATAGTATAGTACAGTATGGTATTTTATGGTTTAAATTTACTGTATAGTTCCTATGTTTTCTCATGCTCTGTATTTTTTAAATTCTCTGTTCCTTATGGTGGGGTAATATTATATTGCATCAATTCGTAGCTCCTCCAACATTTGCGATTCCTATCATTTATCATAGAGGGGTTCGTTTTGCTATATGTGGAAAGAATATTTAAGCCAATAAACTAAATAATTTTTTGAATTCTAATATTAAATATACATATTTCAACTATTATATATGTTTGCATGTGCCTATGAGCATAAATATATGTACATTAGAATATGTTTTATGTATATATGTGTAGAAATTCATAAAAAGGTATAAATTTCATACATTGAGATTTATAGATACCATTTGAATATTTATATGGTATATATATGTGTGTGTGTGTATGTACACATGGATGCATATGACTATAGGTACATGCATAATTTGAATACCCAAAGAAAGAATAATAAAAATATGTTTCATAAAATATGAATAAAATGTTTAATATATGTTTTGAATTTATCATTATATGTGTTATGTGTGTGCATGTTGATATATAGTTTGTGTATAACATAAATAAATACACACATATCTATTTTATATATATACATACATTCTTTCAATGTTTGTATTTATATATAACTCTAAATATATTTTATCTAATATATAGAAATGTTTATAAGCATAGTCATTATATATATTTATCTAGTTATGTTTCAATATACATCTATTCATTTAACACAAATAGAAATTATACAAGTTGAGATTTTCTTGGCAAAGATAGGGCAGTGGTTTGCCATTTCCTTCTCTAGCCCATTTTACAGATGAGGAAACTGAAGCAAACAAGGTCAGGTTTCTTGCCCAACATTATATATACCCCAAACCTCTGACATGTATATATACACACACATGTACACACATACAGATATACATACAAACATATTTTGTATACATATATATTTCCTTTTAAAAGTAAAACGTTTCTGAGGATAATGAGTTTACCATTTTGATTACTACAGAGGATTTATTCAAAGAAGTATTGTGATTTAATTTTGCAAAATTAGTCTAGGGCCTGATTATATAGAAATTTGAAAGCTAAATGTTATCATGTAACAGTGGACATTTGGAAACAAGGAAGTGGCATACTTTTATTATTGTAAAGAGGTCATCTTGGTGTTATAATGCAGGATATATTTAGAAGATGAAGAGAAAAGAGACTAGGAAACTCATAAAGAGGCTATTACCTCATTTCTTCATCTGAAAAATTCCTGTTCATAACCTTTGACTACCAGTTGGATAAAGGCTTGTATTTTATATTTAGCCACATTAAAAAATGCTCCAAAGATAAAATACGAGCCTTCATCCAATTGATACTCCAACCTCATGCCTATTCATTTGGCTAATATGAGAAAAAAAGTAAAATGATAAATGTTGCAGGGGATTTGAGAAAATTGGGATTCTAATGGACTATTGGTAGAGATGTGAACTGATACAACCATTCTAGAAAACAATTTGAAACCAGGCCCAAAAAGCCATAAAGCTGTGGATATACTTTGACCTAGCAATATCACTACTAAGTCTGAATCCCAAAGAGATCAAAGAGAGGAGAAAATAAAACATACCTATACGAAATATTTCTAGCAAGTTGTTTTTGTGGTGACAAAGAATTGGAAACTGAAGAGATGTTCATCAATTGGGGAATGACTGAACAAATTGTGGTATATGATTGTAATAGAATACTATTGTGTCATAAGAAATAACAAAAGAGGATGATCACAAAAAACCTGGAAAGACTTATATGAAGCTATGCTAAGTGAAGTGAGAAGAACCAGAAAAATATCATACATAGTAATAGCAATAATGTATGATGATCAGCTGTGAATGAATTAACTATCACCATCAATTCAAGGATCTAAGAACATTGCAAGGGACACATGAGCTGCAGATTAAAGCATAGCATTTTTCACTTTATTTACTTCATGAGATTTTTTCTAGTATATTTCATAGGTGTCTTCTTTCACATGATGAACATGGAAATACCTATTGCATGGTAGCACATCTCTAACCTCTGTCATATTAATTGTCATCTAAGGGGGAGAGGGAGGAGGGAAGAGAGGACATGGATCTCAAAACGTCAGAAAAGTATTATTAAAATTGTATCTATATGTAATCTGGGGAAAAATAAAGTGTACTTTCTAACTCTCTCCTCCAAATAAAAAAAAAGCGTATAACCAGACATGAGGTAATAAGGACCTGACTTGCTGTCATTATAGTAAATGAAAAGGAAGAAATGGAGGAGCCAAGATATAGTGAAGGATAAATGAGAGGGCTTCACAACTGACTATAATTGAAGGTGGGATTGTTAGGAAGAGTATGAATATTCATGCCCAGATGATCAAAATAATTGTAAAATCATTGACACAAGCAAGGACTTTAAGAGAAGAGATTGATTTGTATATATGGCTGAAAATTTTGATTTTGTATATTATTAAACTTTGTATTAGTGAGAAATCTTGGACTAGACTTTCAAAGAGAGCTTAAACCCTATTGAGGAATTTTAGAAGAATCTGAAGCAATCAACTTCCAACTGTCAGGTAGCATAGGTGAGGGTTGAAATTTAAGTTCATACAGAAATCCCTCTTGTAAGATTTATGAAAATTATTTCCTTACTTGAACTACTAGCAAACTTTCCATTATTTTGTCTTAGATTTGAGGGGCATATAAGCAGAAAACATAAATCATAGATCATGATTGGGCTTGGATAAAAACAATTACATTCTGCCCCAAATAGAAATAATGTGGCTGTTGACAGGGAGAAAACAACTAAATTCAACAAAAATAGTGTAAATTGCATATGCCTAGGGACAAGTCTGTAATAACTTGCCTGCCATAACAACTGGGAGGAACTGCACATGGGAAGGCTATTTATGTTACTCTGGAGACACAGATCATACTGACTTGTAGTGTATATATTGAAAATTAGTTAATTTTTTACAGGAGAAAAAAATAGATGCCAACATAAGAACTTTTCCCTCTAAAAAATGAGCATGTTTGCTTTGTGGCCTCACAAATTGTCAACTAGATAATACCTTGGCTTTGTATTTGTCAAAAAAGGTAGAGAATCCCCATCAGAATAAGTTCTTAATTTAATATGGTGCCTTTTATCAAAAGAACATATAATCACCATGACTTTCTTTCCTCGCAATATTCATGTGAAGCAGGCAGGCAATAGAATTACTTGATGAATTTTACACATGGAGAATCAAACCTAGAAAAGCTATGTGTTATGTTTAGGTCTCAGGATTTAGTATTTGAATTTGAATCATTCCTTCCAACTTTTAAATGACCCAGGGTTTCATTTTGCTGTGCTGTTTGTTTCTGCTAAATTCATTCTATTCTCAGTTTCAGTTTTTTGATGGCCTCAATGTATGATACGGACTGTCCCACTTACACTGTACAGTCATATAACATATTGGCCTTACTTAAAAGAGAATAAAGATATGGGCAATAGAGTATCAAGGAGAAGTCAAAGGATTGGATAAATTAATAGAATATCATAGGATTCTGATCATTATCACCACTACTTTAAAGATGTTGATGACTAATTAGGAGAGTTCCCTGACTAACTGGATGAACTCTTATACAGGCTGAATTTTGTGGGGAGGAAGATTTTTGTTTGTCATCTTTCCATGGAGGTTATGGACATACCCCTTTGTGATCCATGGAACATGGATCTTGGTGACTCTTATTAGTAGGTTAGGTTATATTGTTGTGAAAGGAGCCAGTCTTTGTGTAACCTTGTACAAAATTTGACTTTTATTTGAAGCCTTTTTCCTTTTTGCATAAAACTAAAGTGTAGTAGAATTATTTTTTCAATTAATAGGCATTCATTTTCTCCTTACTTTCCACAGTATAAGGAATGAACTTCTATATTGGATAAGTAAAGTCAAGCAAAATATATTCCAGCATTGGTTATATCCAAGAATGCATTTTCTATTCCCATATTAGTCCATCATCTTTCTTTCATAAGGTGAACAAGATTCTTTATCAGACCTCTGATTGTTTCCTATTATTGTTGAGGGTATAGCCATTCTCCCAGGCACCCATTCTCCCAACTTAGATGTCATTCTTGACTTCTCTCTCTCTCTTATACCATACATTTAGCTATTTTCAAGTACTATCCATTCTATCTTCTCCATGCATGCCTCCTTCTTTTCTCTGGCTGTGCCACCACCCTGGAGCAGACACTCATTGCCTTGTACCTGGGTTATCCAGTGGCCTTCAAGTCTCTTCCCATTGAAATCTATCATCCATACAGCTGTCAAATTGATCTTCCAAAACTGCAGGTGACACTCCTAATCAATAAACTCCAGTGGCTCCCTATTACCTTGCAGGATCAAATATAAAATCATTTTAAAGCTTTTTATAACATAGACTCTCCCCACCTTTCCATTCTTCATATAGTTTATTCCTCTCTAGCAATTCTATGATCCAGTGTCCTTGGATACCTGGGCATTTATCACACAGCCCCATGCATTGAATGCTATCCCTCCTCATCTCCATCTCCTGGATTCCACTGCTTTCTTCAAGTGTCAGCTAAATTCCTACCTTCTTCCAGAAGTCTTTCTTGATCCTTATTTAGTTTAGTGTTTTGTCTCCAAGTTTCTCTCCAGTTTAAAATGGAGGGATAATGGGACCCTAACTATATCGGCTTTCAAATTATACAACAAAGTATTAATTCTGAAAACAATTTATTTCCAGTTATGAGGCAGGGTGGAGGTCACATTAGGTAGGTTAGTTGGGTTGTCTTTGTTGTTCACCCTTAATGGAGTGTTCCCTCTGGAAATCAGACAGGTGTGTGTGTGTGTGTGTGTGTGTGTGTGTGTGTGTGTGTGTGTGTGCTTGGAAAGTGAGAGTAGACGAGGCAACTCTTGAATAGTGTAGAAGACCAGATCAGAGAGATGGTGTGGTAGAATGGCCAAGAAGTCTTTCCATGCATGAGTAGGCAAAATAACTCCTGTGAAGCTGTAGGGGAGCAGAACTGCCTGGGGCTCTATAGTTTTATCTTCGTATTTGTAAAAAGTTTTTTGTAGCTATAAGTTCTTTTATTTATCTTGGTTCATGGATGGGGTGAATGGGGTGTTCTGGGAGGACTTGCTGAGCCCTTTACAAGGCTGTTCATGTACCTTTGGTGGTCTCCTTTCACCCAACTCTCACCTGGGGTTCCAAGAAGCTATAGCACACGTAGCAGACACATTCCAGTAAAACCATCTTCACAGAGAGACTGATCCAGGTTGAGGGTAACTAACAGGTCTCAAACTCATCTGTAATTTAAGAGGATGTCTACAGCAAGCATGTGAAGACTTTCCCTGGTGGAATAGGGAGAAGAAAAATGATTTGTTCCCATGGCCATGAAGGTGGCTAGTGCAGGCACTAAGGAGCACATAGAACTTAGACATCAGAGACCCAAAGGTCATTCGTTGAATCCCAGACCATGAGCAAAGTATTGATTCTAAGACAAGATGGGAAGGTTTTTTTTTAA
The DNA here is from genome assembly GCF_016433145.1 of Gracilinanus agilis. Classification (NCBI taxonomy): domain Eukaryota; kingdom Metazoa; phylum Chordata; class Mammalia; order Didelphimorphia; family Didelphidae; genus Gracilinanus; species Gracilinanus agilis. The sequence continues at coordinate 627,615,338 of NC_058131.1, forward strand.
ATTGACAGTCATTACTTGGTAGGTAGAATCTCAATTATTTTATGCATTTTGTTCTCTTTTCAAATGGAATTTCACTTTGTTCCTCTATTGAGTTATATTGTAAGTACAACAGATCTACGAATCTAAGAATGGCTTTTCATGCAGGCAGGTGGTGGTCGGGGGTCTATCTCCTGGTCCTAGGGCATGGTGATTACCTAACCTGACCACAAATATGAGTGTCCCAAGGAATGCCTCAGGACAGAGGAATAATGCTAACTAAAATTTTCTCTATCCCACATAACCTAAGAGGAAAGTTACTGAGCTTTGTGTACTGGCCTTAGCATCATCAAACCTTCAAAATGATGGTGCAATCTCCAGGATTTTGCCTCATGTAGCCAATAGAGTTCCTGAATCTTAGCCTTCAAAATAGAGAAGAAAGGGAAGGAGGTAGGAGTTTTCATGATGCAGTAATTTAGCCTTCTAACAAGAAGAGATGATTTCCTGGCCAGTGCGAACTTTGGTTTTGCCTTGAGAGTAACTGCAAGTTTTAGTCACCTGGTGTCAAACCTAATAGGAAAAGGGGAAGTTCCTGGAATTCATTTACTAGAATTCAGCCTTATGATTTGAGGGGGGATTCCTAGAGACATCCTACATCGTAGTTATATTTCTAAGAACCCCAGTTTCAAGTTTGAAGATCACCAGGACCTTGGAAAGAGACAATATATTGCTTCCACCCTCAATGTACTGAAGCAGCAAAAAAAGGTGGACTTTACCCTTCATTATTAGTGTGAGCTATATCAAAAGAATAAGTCTGATGGGAAGATATTATGTGCATATCTGTTTTTGAGGAGCAGGGAGGTAAGTCCCCAATTAAGTACTCTAAACCTAGCTTTAAATGGGATAAACCAGAATGGGGCAGTTACCTTACTGTAATTTTGATTTTACTTTGTGTTTCCAACATTTTTCTGTGGGGTATATAAAAGGATGCTCTGTCCTTTAATGTATAGGATTTACCTTGAGTATCTATATTCTCTCTTTCTCTCTCTCTCTCTCTCTCTCTCTCTCTCTCTCTCTCTCTCTCTCTCACACACACACACACACACACACACACACACACATACACAGACACACACACACACGAACATAAAGAATGAGTAATGGTGTAATAGCTCATAACTTCATGAATAAGCCTTGCTTACTAATTTCACATAAAGGTGCAGTACTGGATATTTTTATCCTTAAATCAATTACAATTTCTTTATATTATCTCTATCAGTTTTTGTAAACTTATATCAGCACCACAACATTTGGCATCACTGGGTACCTTTTGATGTCAAGAACATTTAACGATGGATGCTCCGTATCCAGTATTCAGACATGTTCATAAACCCACGCTTTTAAATGGAAAAAAAATCCAAATATTTTTCATTTGGTTGCTGATATTCTTTGCTAAATACCGTGTCAATTCTGTCTAGTTTCCTTTCAATGCAACATTACTTTGGGCACCATTTACTCCTTAGCTGATTTTTATTGCTCATATCTAGAAGCTTTCTTGCCAATTGCTAACTTCAAAGCCATTTAAAGTTTGCACAATCTTGTTCTTGGCAACAATTTTCTCTGCACGTAGCAGGGTGCTAGGACAAAGTCTTCTATCTTTCTCTGCCTGCATATTCATCTGGGACATGGCCTTATTTCTTTGAAAGCTCTCAGAAAGAAATCTTCAATTAAATAAAATTGCTGAATAAGCAAATGTAAATCATTTTGGAAATGACTTGATACTATAGAAATCTGTTGAGATATATCTTCTAAGCAGCATATAGCATTTTAGTTCTGACAGTTAGCTATAATGAGAATCATACAGCTTAATTTGTGGTTGAAGCTTTACAAACTTTCTGAATTATCATGTGAATCTTAACCCAGTTATGAACGTTGTCTTACTGCCAATAAAATATTCCATTTAGAAAAATTTTCTTAAAACTATTTGGAGTAGTTTAAAATATTTTTAAAGTGCTGATATAATGTATATAAGTACATATTCACTTATAAATACATCTCTCTCTCCCCTCCTCCTTCAAGTTGAGTTTAGGAAATAAAAGCTGGTAATAGGACATCCGGTCTCAATCCAGTTAAACCCTTTCTTTTTTAGCAATAGCATTTTGTTTAGTAAGCTGGAACCGAATCCTAGCAATTATGCATGTAGTAAACCTCTCAGAACAGAATACATTGCATGAAACAGTGTTCTTGTCATTTGCAGCGAAGCAGAGAATAGTGACAGACTTCAGCCCTAACTAGGATTAAGTTGAGAAGCAAACTGTGGGTCTATTGTTGCGTTTGTTATTATCTGAATGGCTGAGGCTTTAGTGTTGTTGACATCTGGAGTGTTTCTCAATATGTTAGTATAATGTGTTTCGCTCTCTCCGTTGTTGATCACACAGCTATTTGCCATCCCAGCAAGCATTTTCCAAAGGCGGATAACCTTCTTCTTCTTTTTTTTTTAATGCCTTCCCTATTATTTGCTACAACTGATTTTAGCAACCAACTTTTGTCACATGCAGACTTCAGGTACAGTCTTAAAGCAGGTAGAAATGATTTTCTTATGAACTTCATTAAAGCTATTGTGTTTATGTGTTTTGGGGGGAATCATTTTTGCAGCTGATATCACCATTTACATTGGCTGCTCAAACAGTTACATCCCTGCCTTTCCAGCTGGTGGTAAATTGCGCAATATTGGTTGTCAGAAATGGTTGGCAGGACAGGGACTGTAAGTAAAGTGTGCATTTATGTGAGTCACATTGAAAAAGGAAATAATTTTGAATAAAGTTAGAACGGTACTACTTAGAACTAAATATGTTAAAAATAAAGGCCCCAAAGGCTATTATCTTGTTCACAAACATGAACTATATAACGTAATTTATCTCCTACATAATTTTATCACCAATACAATTGTAAAAAAAGCCATTGCCAGCGGTTATAGAGCTCACGACTGAGACCAGACAATCTGGATTCAAGTCCTACCTCCGATGTTCACTTAGTGAATAACCCTTAGAGAGTCACTTAACCTTTTCTTGTCACACACAATTCTCGAATACTGAAAGCTGCAAAGCAGGTGTCAATCTGTATTGGTAGGAGAAATTTTTTTTTGCCTCACCCTGGATAAAAGCATGGGTCTAGAGAACATAAAATAGATGACATAGTTATTGATATATTCAATATCAACTATTTTCCATCAACAATCTTGTTCCCAAATTCAATTTTTCAATCTTTAAAAATGTTTTCCTGGAAGTTACAAGGAAACTGCAATCATTTTTTTAAACAGTAGTTTAGCATTTTACAACTGGATTGTATTATTTAAAGACAAGTATTCATTACATAAAGGAGACCTAGATTTGCGAAGATGGTTTATCATTAGAACATCAATTAATCACATTAAAAATAAAAGCATATATAACAACGCAATTTTATCAACAGCTGCAGAAAAAAAACCTTTAGACAAGTGCAATAGTCATTGATACTAAAAAGCATACAAAGAATAGACATAAAATATATTTATTGTCATAAAATATACATCTAAACTCAAAAGTATAATTATTTTCAATGAAAAAATACTAGAAGTTTTTCTAATAAATGTAACAGCCAAGAAAGGCTACTCACTTTCTTCTCGGGGGTTTGACATTTCTAGAGAAACTAGTGATAGGAAAAGAGAAAGAAATTGAAAGCATAAGCAGAGGCAAAGGATTTACTTAGAAAACCCCAGAAAATGAGTCAAGAAAATAATTAAGACAACTTTCATAGAATAACAGAATACAAAACAAATTCACAAAACTCAAAAGCATTTTTATATAATAATAATAAAATATGGGAGGAAATAATAGGGAAATTTTATTTTAAAAGCTACAAATGTATAAAATATCTTAATGTAGATTATCAAGGTATACTCAAAACTTCTTGCATAACCAATCTATTCCACTGGTCTATCAATCTATTTTTTTAGGTAATGCCAGATTGTTTTTGATGGTTACCACTTTATAGTAGAATTTGAGCACTGGTACTCATAAACTACCTGCCTTTACTTTTTTTCCCATTGATCCCCTTGTTATTCTTGATCTTTAATTCTTCTAGATGAATTCTATTATTTTTTCTAGATACATTTTAATATGTTGATGTACTTTACATATTTTGGGCAACTCAGCATGGCACTGAATAAGTGAATTAATTTAGAGTCATCTTTTTATTATAGTGACTTAGCTAATACATGAGTATTTTTTCAGTTGTTTAGGTTTGACTTATTTTGTGAAATTTTCAAACATGTTTTAGAACATATGGCTTCTTTTTTTTTCTCACTGTTCTCCTTGGGAAAAATTGCTGGTTCTAAGGGTAAATATAATTTTATAACACTCTGGGTATAACTCCAAATTGCTCTCCAAAATGACTGGATCATTTCATAGCTCTACCAACAATGTATTAGTGTCCTCATTTTTCCTCATTCTCTCCATTATTTGTCACTCTACCTTGTCATTTTAGACAGTCTAATGTGTGTGAGATGATATGTCAAACTTGTTTTGCTTTTCATTTCTCTAATCAGTAGTGATTTAAAGCGTTTTCCATAGACTTATACATGGCTTTGATTTCTTTATCTGAAAATTGTCTGTTTTTATCTTTTGCCCATTTATCAGTTGTGAGATAGCTTATTCTTATAAATTTAACAAAGTTTTTATATAGTTTATATATGAGATTTCTATCTGAGAAGCTATCTACTCCCCTCCCCCCATTTTCTACTTTCTTTCTAGTTTTGGCAACATTAGTTTGTACAAAAGCTTTTCAATTTAATGTACTAAAAATTACCCATTTTACATTTCACATTGCTCTCCATCTCTTGTTAATTCATAAATTCCTCTCCTAATCATAAATCTCCCTGTTATAGTTATGACACCTCCTTTTATGTCTAGATCTTATACCCATTTTGATCTTGTCTGAGTGAGTGGTATAAGATATTGATCTATACCTGGTTTCTGCCAAACTAGTTTCCAGTTGTCCCAGCAATTTTTGCCAAACAGTGATTTCTTAACCTCCAAATCTAGATCTAAACTTTTGTCAAATACGAGGTTAATATAATCTTTTACTACTGTTTGCTATGTGTATATTCTATTCCACTGAGCTGCCTTTCCATTTCTTAGCAAATACCAGGTAGTTTTGATAATTATTGCCTTATAAGATAATGTAAAATCTGGTACTGTTAGATCTCTTACTTTTTTCATTATGTCTTTTGATATTCTTGATCTTTTCTTTTTTCCAAAAGAATTTTGTAATTATTTTTTCTAAGTCAAAAAAAGAAAAATATTTTTGGTAATTTAATTGGGATGGTATTGAATTAAGTAGATTAGCTTAGGTGGGATTTTTATTTTAATTATCTGCTCATCCATGAACAGTTGATATTTTGTTGATTATTTAGATAATTTCAATCTTATTAATCTTGTCATTGGTTTAAGGATTTCCAATTTAGTGTTTAATTGGGGATTTTAATTTGTTCTTTTTCTTTTGGTTGCATGCCCAATTCATTACTATGTTCTTCTTCTAGTTTATTGATATAAACAATTAGAGAAATGAAATTTCCTCTAAGCATTGCATTAGCTGTATCCCATAAATTTTGATATGTGGTCTCATTGTTGTTATTCTCCTTAATAAATTTATTGATTAATTTATTGATTTGTTTTTTCACCAACTTATTATTTAGAATTTGGATGTGGCATATTTAAAGTGTAGAAAGATACACAAATATTTTTGGATACCATTATTTAGGAAATGTGGTTTGATTGATTATACATATTTTTATAAGAAAGTTGTTTGTTCTTTCTTTTATTCCAGAGGTGGGGGGTGGAATAGGAAAGAAAGAATTGTTATGTGGGGAATTTTTTCATAGAGAGGTGAGTGGTTGCTGCAGGTATGTCATGCATTTTCAGATGAAATCACTGAGTGACTTCTGGTAAACTATTGAGTTTGTAGATTCATTTTCATTAGTGAAAAAAAATGAATTTATTTTTCATTAATCTTCCATTTTAAAATCTAACTCTTTGGGGATATAGACTCTAAATGATCACAATAGTGCAAATATCAGTAATGTGGAAATAGGTCTTGATCAATGACACATGTAAAACCAAGTGAAATTGTGCATTGGCTGTGGGAGTGGGGGTGGGAGGAGGAGAGGAAAAGAACATGAATTATGTAACCATGGAAAAATTTTCTTAATTAATCAATTAAAAAATAAATAAACTCTAACTCTTTGACAGTCATTTATAGCAACCCTAGCAAATGATTGCATTCTCAAAAGATTTAACTTTTAATTTTTATAGTTATGGATGCTTTTGAAAAGTGAAAAGAAATTTCTTCTTTTAATCAGTCAACAGGAGTTAATTATCTACTTTGAACCAGGCACTGTGAAAAAAGTTACATTCTATTCGTAATAGTTCTACAGCTATAAAAAGTAAGTAGCTATAAAATATTCAAATATATTATTTTTAAGAAACCCTCTCTGCCAATATCAACCCTGAATGACTACTTAATAGCAGTAGAAGCTCAGAATTTATAATAATTTCAGACACGGAATTAGCACCTGTTGATAATTTTTATTTTAACTTTATGCAATATACTTGGTCTGCAACACAATGATCTAAGACATGTTAGGACAAAAAATGTTACAACAAGTATATTAAAATGGGCAATGACCAAAAAGGAGAGTTAAAATCTAACAAAAAAGTAAAAAATGCAGTCAAGGTGAGTTGTGTGGATCATCTGGCCATTTGAGGTAGCAGGTCATCCCAACTACTACATTTCATTTATTTATTTATTTATTCATTTATTTACTTGTGTATTTATTTATTTATTTATTTGTTTGTTTGTTTATTTGTTTATTGTGAGGGAAAGTAATTTATGGTTAACACAACTTTATGTGTTAGGTCTTTGTTAGAAAGCTTTAACACAATTTATTATAGGATTGTGAAATTCACAGTATAGGACATACTGCTGCAAAATAAATGGATTCAATTTGGGCCTTTTTAAATTGCAAGTATTCAATCTATGAGCATTAAGAACAAATCTGAATTATAAAGAGTCTGATTGTTAAATTATTACAATCATTCACTGCCATAGGCTATAAAAATTAAAAAGGTCTAAATGCTTCTTTCAGACAGAGATGCAGAGACTAATTTTACATGAATGCATACCCTAACAAGATTAGCTAGCTTATTCAGGCATATGAATTGTACTTTTGTTCTTCCTGTTGAACAAGCTTGTACCATCACAGTCATTCTCTGCTTATCGTGGTCACAATCAATCCCTTACTCTCACAGTGTATTTTCCTTCTGCAGTCTCTTCTAATATTAAGACACTGCCTTTTTTACTCTTTTCTTTGCTTATATTTAGTATATTTATTTTCCTACCAGTTAATATTTCCATTTCTTGGGGTTTTAAACCTATTGTTTATTTTAAGGAAAAGAATACCTAATGACCATTTGTCTTCTATCAGGCAACTGAAAGTTAAATGGTAGAAAAGATCAATTCCTGATTGTCATTTTCATTGTTTTTAAAGAAATGTTCTCCATTTTGTCAAGAGAACAGCCTCTGTTCATTTGTAATCTTCTGGTGAGCAAAAAACACTTTTTCTGTCATAAAATTCAAAACACATCTTAGATGTGGCTAATCTATTGATGGCAAAATGTTGACTGTGTCTCAATAATAAGGAATTCAAAATAAAATCAGTTCTTTTGATTTTTTTTAGCTTATGAGATCAAATGCAGTCTGCCTTTTATGTTTTATACAGCAGTTTGTGTGATATCCATTAAGAAGCATTAGGCCTTTTGTTCAGTTTAGATAATTATAATTTTTTTAATATACTCCCATCTTACTGTTTCAGCAAGCGAATGGTTTCGTTTGGGGACAAGTAATTGATATGAATTTCTTTTTTTCCAGAAGGCCTTTTCAGAAAATCAAGAGTACATTAAAACTTGCATTATAACACACCACTAACAGGTTTATTTTAGTGTACATCTGTGCTATGGTAGTAAACCATGTATCTGTGTTCCAATTTTAGACATTTATTTTTAATGTCAGAAGTTTATAACTATCTCTAAAATCCACTTTGGGTAAAAACTTGGCATGCAGGGCTTTTAACCAACCCTCATGATCTTCTTTAAATGGAAATCTATTTCCTTAAAAAGAAAAACCTTCACATTGTGCACACATTTATTATTATAGCCTTGTTTTATAATGATGATTTGATTGGTCACCGATTCTTTTCCACAGTCAATGTTCAGCAAATATGCTAGTACTTTGTGCAATCTGTATTTAAATGACCCAAGAGAGTTAGATTTCTACCATTTGCTAGGAAGACTTCTGAAAGCTAACATTTGGTCAGTATCATTAACGGATCTTGCAATAGAAATTTTCCAGATTTTGATTTGTTTTTATTAGTTCTATTTACCTTAACTGTTATATCAATATATTTTTTCTTTTCTTTCTTTTTCTTTTTGTTTTTTTTTGCATATATTTTTAAATTTTCTTTCCAGAAAGAATAAATAAATATATATATATATATTTACTTGTTACCAAGATTCATGGCATAGTTATTTTCTCTTTTATTGGAGAGATTCAAGAAACATATGTTACTTAGCCTTGGATTTTCCTTAAAGTGTGAAGTAGAAAATGCCTCAGAATTTCAAACCCTGCCATTGTTGCCATCTATAAAGCAAAAGGCCTTTACTTTTGTACCTTTTGCCATAGTTGTTTTTTTTTAATAAGTTTCAAAAAGATTTGTTAAAACAAGTATCTGGTATTAAGGCTACATTTAATCTTCCCTGAGAAGCTTTTATACATATATTCTTTAAGATTACCCAAAGTTTTTGAAACTATGATTTAGGAATTGTCAAATGCCAGTGACCAAGTCCTTTTTTTTATTAGGAATAACCCACCTGTGGTACCTGGCCACTCGTGCAAAATTAATTAGAATAAAATTTGACTTAAGAAATTCAAATTTGAGATTAGAAATGTGGCATTAGTTGGTATTAATTTATGATTCAACTTTTTAAGATTAATTGATTCATTCTTTGCTTGAAATGTTGCAATACGTTAATTGATCTTATGTTTGAAAGGTTAGAATTAATTATCACTAAGCACTTTAGTGATGAGCTGCTAATTGATATAATTAGAGCCAGAAATTCCAAAGGTCAGTATATTTGTTATGAAGCAGCTTGAGTAGTCTAAGATATGACTATGATGTTAGTCACTTTGGGTCTCTGTCTATCTAACTAAACCACTAAGATTATTCTTAAAGTAAAGATCTCATTTTTTTTCAGCTGCTTTGAGTAGCAAACAGATACATGTTATAAGATTATAAATTGCATTTGTAAATGTCATTTTACAAGATATTAATTTCCTGATTAATTTTATCTGATGGGTATATATGATACTCATAGATTCAATGAATAAATGAAAGAAAGAAGTAACAACTAAACAAGGTCTTGGTCCTCACTTCCTGTCATTAATATCCATTTACATTTCTGATAAAGTAAATTGAAGGAAGGGAAGCAATTTACTTAAAAAGCATTAAAGGCCGGCTGTGTATGGGTTACTGAGCTATGTGGTGATGTTCTGAAGCTAATTGTCTGACGTTGCATCTAAGGATTTCATATTTGTTAAAGAAACATTAAATACCTACTTTGTGCAAGAGCCTGTGATACGTGCCGACATTCAGAAGGAACTTATTTTCTGATCTTGCAGAACTCTCAGCAGATAACACGGGGCACTCTTCCCCCACTAGGCTACTTCATTTACTAATCTCATCATCTACTGGTGATTTAATGACCATCTCTATCTTGATGATTCTCCAATAGATCCATCCTGCCCTGGTCTCTGACCTCCAGCCTCACACCTCTCACCCTCCTTCAGGTACCTCAAACTAGATGTTCAGTAGACATCTTAAATGTAATGTGTCCACTAGAGAACTCATTCTCTTTTTCCCCAGCCCATCACTACATAGCACAGTGCCCCATACTTCCCTGTTACTGGGTACCACCATACTCTCAGTCCATCATGCTTTCAGCCCAGGCATCATCCCGTTTTCCTCCCTCTCTCTCCTTCTCCACTCTCGCCTTTCCGTTTTATCTTTGTACCAGTGACTGTGTCTTATCGGTCAGACTCTTGAGCATCCAAACCCTTCTCTGTGCAGATACCCACTGTAGTCTCGAGGCTCTCATCCCCTTCAACCTGGATTATTATTCTAGTTTCCTAATTTGTCTCCCTCGGTCTACTCTTTACCCTTCTGAGTCCATTTTTCTCACAGCTGTAAAATAATGATAACTGGAGTCCCAAAGCCCATTGGAATGAGGCTTTCCTTATTAGTGGCAATCAATTTTGCCCACCTTGATGAGGGGGAAGGCAGAGTGGATGAGGGTGAGAGGGTAGGATGGGGCTCTTCTTCGAGTCTCTTGAGTCTCTTGAGGGCTCTTCTGTATTCCAGCTTCTCTAGAAGAGACAAGTGATACCCAAACCCCAATTCAGACTGCTGAAAGGAGCATAAGACTGGGAAGAAACACACTTAAGAGGAGAAAGCCATCTTCATTATGTGCCTACCTCTAGCCTGTTACACTAGACTGCAGGGATTGTCCCTTTGGGGGAGATCTGGGACTCTCACTCCCTATGGGGGAGCTCCTTTCCTCTGTATTGTCTGGTCTGTGTCCTCCTATATAGCCTTTCTCTGATTTCATCTTTACTATGAAATTGAGTTTCTTTTCTATTCTCCATGTGGGTTCATTGTGGAACTGGTATTTGGTGAGAAATCCAGCATTTGATATAAAGCTCGTGTTCTCTTTTCCCCATTAATAAACGGAGCTCAGAAGATCAGCTTGACCCTGAAAATCATATCCTTTCAACTAACAATATTTGAGATTGTGGCCCAGTAACCCCTCTCTCTGAGGAGAACAGAGAGAACCCAAGCTCCCACTTCTCCTCCGGACAGGAAGGAAAGGGTGAAGTCAATAGAAATGTCTCTTCTGTGTCCCTTCAAGCCCACGATGATACCCCCACGCTCCATGTGGAGGGATAGCGTCATGTAAAGATGCCCAAAGCCTGTCTCTGGCCATGATGCTCATCTGTAAAAAAAGCGTTAGCAGAGTTTACCTTTGACTGATAACTCATCTATTTGGCATTCTTTCACACTCTGGGCCTCTCCTGTCTTTCCACGCTGACTACATGTTTCTCTTCCTTACACATTCTACACGCCTGCCAAAATGCCCTGCTTGCTGTTCTCTGTACATGACATTCCATCTGCCTCCGTTCCATTGCCCAGGCTCTCCCCCATGCCTGGAATGTGTTCCCTTCTAAAATTTCTGGCTTTGAGCTCCTTTGAAGACCCATTTCAAAAGCAGTCTCTTTTTAATTTTTAAACTTTTTTCCCCCAAATTACATGTTGATACAATTTGTAATGATCATTTTCTGACATTTGCAGTCTATGTTCTTTCACTCTTTGCTCCTTTTTCCCCTTCCTTCCCCCCTCTCCAAAATGGCAACTAATATGCTATAGGGTGTAGGTTAGATAGGTGTTATCTTACAGAACATCTTTCCATGTCTATCATTTTGTAAAACAAGACACATATCACTTACCCTAGGAAAAAAATCATGGAGGAAATAAAGAGGAGAATGATATATTTCAATCTGCATTCAGATTGTCAGTTCCTTCTATGGCAACAGACAGTCTTTTTTTTTTTTATCATGAGTCCATTGGACTTGTGGGGAACCTTGCATGGTTGATAATAGTTAAGTCACATTCACAGCTGATTATCATATACTATTCATTTTACTGTGTACAATGTTCTCAGCATCCTATTCACTTCACTTTGAAACACTTCATAAATGTTTTTCCAGGTTGTTTTTTAATTGTCTGGTTTGTCATTTTTTATGTAGCAAAATCAGCTTCTTTCAAGAATTCATTCTCCATTCCCTTCGTTTTTAGAAACCAATGCTCCCACCCCAATCACTATATCTGCAGGTTGAATACAGGGTGTCCCAAAAGTCATTGTGTAATTTAAGTTTTAATAAATTAAAGCTAAACAAGAGGAATAAAAATAGATCCTCTCATTTTCAAAATTTATGAATGTTCCATGCTTCTACTAAAATAAAAGCTCCTTGAGGGAAAGGACTATATTTTCATCTCTTCGACCAGCCCTATCTACTACTTAATACTTAATAAATGTTGATTAGTTGATAGATAACATGATTGACTAATATATTATAGAAATAAGAACAGTGTATGTTTACATAGTATTTTATGATTGATAAAAATATTTCAATGGAACACTATGAAGTAGATACTACAAATACTCTGTTTTCAAATAATGAAATTGAGTCACAATAAGAGAAATTGAAATACCTAATATCATACAACTAGTACGTTACAGAGAGAAAATTCAAACTCCAATCTTCTAACTCCAACATCAGGGCTTTTTCCCACTTATTATATCATGCTATCTTTAAAAATGAAAATGTTCATTTTGCCAATTGCTCTTACTTTGAAATGAATTGAGATTGCTGCCAAAATCATAATAAGATCAGTATTGTTGACTTTACATTTGATGAATTGATAACAATATCACCTTTATATCTTTTCTAACATTAATTTAATTTCATTTTGTGCTACAAAAAGCTTTTGCATGATCAAATTTATTTCCTATTTTCAAGTTGACTACAATGTTGTCCAAAAAAAGGAAAAAGTATAATATTTCCTTAGCAGTTTTCTTATCTTTTATTTCTCATAATAGATCACCACTAACAGAAGAATTCACTTTGAAGACTGCAACCTACTTTGGAAGCTCTGTGTTAAGATACATTGATTACACTTAGTTTTTGAACAAAGGCTATTAAATCATTTTAAGAGTAATATAAATTTGGGGAGGTTTTATGGTTGTTTTGAACTACTTTATTCTTGTAGTTTGTTCAAAAGGGATGTGGGTGCACTTTTGGTTTAGGTTTGGCAGAAGGGAAATAGATTAGATTGAATCTAGAATGCATATCTATAACATAATTTATACAAAGACTAGACAGATTGAAATATTACAATATACTTCTTGGTGCTGGAATTATACCTGAAATTGGTAAATCAATGAATACTGTCAAATCACTATTACTAATGATAGCTGAAGCATTATAATGTACATTTTAGAAAAGTTTAAATTTATAATGACGTGACTGTTGAGTATAGTGATCATCAGTTAATTTTCTAGCTTTTAACGAAAAATAATTTTTATTATATTTATTTAGACACTCCTCATAGTTAATGTTCTTAGGCATCATTAAAGTTTGGAGAAAACTTTGTTTTCCTGAAGACATTATAACATAATATAAGCTCTGACAGTTCCTATCAAGATGGAAAGACCCAACAATGAATTTGGTCACCCATATCAGAGCTAGATTAGTAAGGTATGAAGGATTCTTCTCCAGAAGGCTGCCTCATAGCAGATAAATTTTTGGAGGCAAAGCAAACTATGAAAGAATAAAAATATAAAATCCAGTGCTGTATAATTCCCAGGAAAGGAACAGAGAGTGCTAAGTATAATGCAGTTCTGAGACCATTTATAAACGTTAATTTCACTGCTCCTATTACTTAATCTGATCTGCCCTATTCATCCAATGATCTACAAGTCAAACTAGTAACATAAGAATTGAATGATATCCAAATTGTCAATCAATCCATGAATTTTATTTCACACCCACTTTGTGCCAGGCACTATGCTATGCATTAGTGGATACAAAGACAGAAAGAAGACAATCCCTGCCTGCCAGGAGCTTAATTTTATGTCAGGAAAAAATAAACATGTACATTAACATGCATAATTAAATGGAAAACAGATACCCTTATAGGATCAAATTACTTAGTTTTTAAAGTCATGATGTCAAAGCCTAATATAGATAGATAGGTAGATAGATAGATCAGAAACATGTATTAATATTTTCCATAGATTTCAAGTTTGTTTAATTTGTGGAAAATCTGGGAAGTGCATCTTCAAATCTATGTCTTTAAATATATTTTTAAACATCTTGCACCTGATATGTTCCCTAGAATGATGAGATCCAACATTTCTTGTCAGGGGGCTAGATATTTATTTTTATTTATAACAGGACAATAAGTAAATGGGTCATCTGAAATACAGGTCTTTGTTTTTGACTATTTCATGATTTTAATATGGTAAAAATATTTGTCATCTCATAATCTATTTTTTTAATTTTAAAAACCAAAAATAAATTGGTTAGGTTGGAGGAAGTACAATAAAAATGACTCAATTATCTGCCTATAATATTGAACCCATCCTCACCACCATTTCTTTATTAGTTAATCATACTGCACATTTGAAATGGAAGATGAGATCTTATGACAAAGAGAAAACATTTTTCAATATTTTTAGCTTTTAAAAATGAATGTGATCATTGAGGGTGGAGTTGCAGGGTAATAGGTTTCTCTGTAATATCCTGCTAAATTGGAATTTGCTTTATTAGCCTCCTCTCAGACACTGCAGATGGACGATGAACTGTCCCCATAATTGAATAGGAGGAGGAGAACAGGCTGGTCTACATTTGTGAAATTTTGTAGTGCCTTTAATGAGTCTAGTCTTCTCTATGAAACTGGACTATCTTTTAAAGATGAATATTCTTATGATCATTCTACGTAAATCAGTGAAAAAAAAAACATTTGTTAAACACTGGCCCAATATGAAGCACTCTACTAAGCTGGGGATACAGAAACAAAGAGAATCTCTGTCTTCAAGGAGCTTCCGTTACTGCAGAGGCAAAAATATATGTGTGTACATATGAATATGTATAAATGTGGTGTTGGTCTATGTGTACTTGTATGTGTCTAGATGTATAAAAAAAAACAAAAAAGTGAAAGTGAAAGTAGAAGAACAGGCATGGAGAGACTGCAATCACAGGCAGACCTCTGCTGGGCAGACGTCCATTGCAGAGAAATGAAACTACAGATGAGAGGTAGGGTTGTCCACTTTACATATAAATATGCATATAGACTTGCACATATATGTATAAAGTCTTATATGTCTAAAATAAGTATATAAAATATACCTATTTTACCAAAACAATATACTCAAATTCAGGACTGTGTGACTGACAATTTTTAAAAAGGCAGAAAGATACATAAAATAAATTTTTTTGATTATATGTTAAATTCATGACATTTTTCCAAATGGTTTAAATGATCCATATGTTCAAGAATATTGATGCTGGTAGTTCTGATCAACCCAAGCTGTAAAGTACCTAGTTATATTCATATATAAATACTTGTTAAGTAATGGGGTTCAATATTATGTACAATTTTCTACTTACGTGAAGGGTCTTGAAACATATTAGTTGTATAAAATTAGGTACTACATGAATGAATGAATGAAGAAATGAAGGTGGCTACAGAGGCATATTTTGTTTTGGAAAAGAACTTTTGAATTATGTATTATGTAAAATACTTGGAAGTCTACCTACCAAGACATGCACAGGAAATTTATGGATACATTTACAAAATACTCTTTACAGATATAGTCCTAAGTAATTGGAGAAACAATAATTGCTCAAGAGCAGGTCAAGCCAACATAATATAAATGTAAATTATGTCTACATTAAAAGTACTTATTAAGTGCTATACAAATCAAACTATAAAAGGTTTATTCTATAGAGCTAGAAAGATAATAATAAAATTCATATGAAAAACTCAAAAGATCAAAAATCTCCAGGTAAATAATGAAAAAGAATGGGAAGGAAGGGGGCTAAACACCTCAGATTTTAGTACAAAGCAGTAATTATCAAAGAATGTGCCCAAGGCACTAGATATATTCCTCTGGTTCTTTTAATATCATAGGAGTATCCATCCTCAAGAGGGTAGTTTGTCTATTATTTCCCACTTTTTCTATATAATTATCCCACCTCCTTTTCTCGGTATGCATGTTCTTAATAATATATCTTCTTAACCACAAATCCTTATGGGAAAAGATTCATAATCTATTCAAATCTATAATTCTTCTTGGTACCATAAAAATAAGTTAATCCATGGAAATCATTAGGTATGCAAACATTTAAAAGGAAAAAAAATAGTACATGTGGATAAACCCAAAGACCCTAACTACTGGGATAAATACTCACTGTTTGACAACAATATTGGGAAGAATTTATTTAGTGTGATTTACCTAGCAGAAACTAGGTTCAGACCAATATTTCAAACAACGTACCAAAATAAGTCCCAAATAGATACATTAATTAGACATAAAACATTACATCATAAAAAATTATAGAAACAAAGAAGAAATAACTTCTCAAATCTATGGGTAATGAAGAATTTATGACCAAATAAGAGATAGAGAAGATAGCAGAAGACAAAATAGACAATTTTGAGAAAAAAAAATCTTCACAGCATGTTGCTCTGATTCTTATTCCTGAAATATATAAGAAATGAAATCAAATGTATAGTCATGAAAGCTTCTCCTCAAATGATAAATAAGCAAAATTAGTTTTTTTGGGGAAAAAATCCAAGCTATCAGTGGGCATATTATTAAAAAGTTTTCAAATCACAAATGCTGATAAATTAAAAAAAAACAACTCTACTCCTCCGTCTCCTAGCAATTCAGTTGATAGAAATGACAAGACACGAAATAACAGAAGTTGGAAGAGCTAGCCAAATATAGGACCATTAACGAACTGGTGTTAAAACTATGAATCCATCCATTCTGGAAATTTGGAAATAGGCCCCAAACATTACTAAGTTGTGCCACAATTAGGCTTCAAGGTATTAAAAAAAAAGAGGGTAAGGATCCCTTTACTCGAAAAAATTTATAATGGCCATTTTGGTAATGGCAAAAAACTATAAAGGGAGTAACTATCATGTGGGGAATGACTGAACAAATGTTGGCTTGTATGAAGTGATGCAGAATTAAGGGAACAGAAGCAGGAGAAAAAAATTAAAGCAAAGAGGCAACCCTGTAAAAAAGAAACAATTTTCAAAGACTTAAGAACTCTGACTGATCAATACAATAACTAACCAGAATTTCAGAGAAACAGTGTTGAGGCTCACTTAAGGTGTAACTAACTCAAGGAGCAAAATAAAATATATATGTATATATGTAGACAATGTGGAGATTTGTTTTGAATGGTGTATATTTGCTTTCTTTCTATTCAAGGGGAGAAAAGTTTTAAGGGAGAGAAAATAAAATTTGTTCATCGAAAAAATACTTTAATTTGAAAAGAAAGTTAAAAGAATAGTGAATCGATTTATAAACTATTAGGTGGATCCTTCCTTCCCAGAAGTACTGGCACTTTTAATTCTGATTCCCAAAATGGACATTGAAACCAGAAATAGTATTCTCAGTTTAGGCAGTGACAAGGCTATTATTAGGTGATGGTCAAGGATTAGGAAATAAAATGAAGCATGGCTAAGACCAACACAAAATAATGGGACAGGTCAGGAATGGATTACCAGAGTCACCAACGAGTTATAACTGTGAGTGTTCCAAAGAGCAAAAGAGAAACTCATGGTGACTATGAATAGATGGGGGCAGCTGGGTGGCTCAGTGGATTGAAAGCCAGGCCTAGAGATGGGAGGTCCTAGGTTCAAATCTGGCCTCAGATACTTTCTAGCTGTATGACCCTGGGCAAGTCACTTGACCCCCATTGCCTACCCTTACTTCTGCCAGTACATACATGCATACATACATACATACACACATACATATATATACACACACATACAAATAAAATAAAACAAATAAAATCCTTATTTATTTATTTATGTTTAATCTAACATATATTTAATTAATATGATATATATTTATATATTATATAATTATATAATATATATAAATATAGGCTTTGGCCTATTAACAGTTAACAAACAGCATCAGAGAAGTAGCATAAAAGCAATTAGGGGCACATAAAACTGGAAGAAGATGTCGGGCTTTGTTGATCACATAACAACAGTGACAATGATATGTTTCATATGTGTTTCACAAAGCAATATCAAGAGAACTAGAGGAAGTTCCCCAAATTCTTCAATATAGACAATTTACCAAAGGACACAGACAATAGATTAATAGAATGAGAAAATATAGATGAAATATCTACATTCTTATTGAAAGGATTACCATTATTTATAAGATAAAAGAAGCATTTTAAGTATACCCTTTTTTTTATCTCTTTCCTCTCTTTCCATCCTTTGCCTAGTTGTAGGCAAGGAGTATTTAAGTCTTTAATTAAATTTTTTAAGTATTTAATTTTTCTTTTAATTCAAGTATTTATTTATTTAATTAATTAATTAGAGCATTAATAAATTAATTGATAAGGTCATTAATTACTTCACTCCATTTATTCTTTTCCTCAGTCAAACATGCTTTGTCTTTCTCAGAGACAGTCCTTTTTTGGAATCCATACAGACATAGACACATACATATACACATATGTATATTTGGGTGTGTATGTGTGTGCACACACACATATGACTATGTATATCCATAAATGCATGCCTCTATAAACACATCTAATATAAACGCACCCTACAAACATATTCCTTAAAAGCTTTCATCCACTCACTCTAACTCTACCATGAATTACTCTTGGGTCAGAGAATGAAATTCAAAGTATCAGATGCCATGAATAAGGCCAGCAAGGGAGAGGAGACCCCTGACACTGATCATTTGTGTTGAGTGAAGTAATTAATGACCTTATCAATTAATTAATTAAATGCTCTAATTCAGGGTCTGATGGACTTGACAGGTCCAGTAGGCTACCCAACTGCAGTGGGTGCCCTTTCTGGACTAGCAAGTTGCTTGGCAAACCCAATTGAAGTAATAGTGAGCAAACTTATGTTCTCTTTAAAGATAGTGTGACAGATATATATATATATGTATATGTATATACTGTGGTTATATCCACAGATTTATAAGCTGGCTGATGTTGGTTCACATAAAATAATGTGGGCTGGAGGGAGGGACAGAGCCGAGCTGCCCTTCAGTAGGACTCTCTCCATATTCCCCACCCAACAAATTTAAAAGTGACACTGCAAAGAGAACTGTGTAGTGGCAGAGCCAACAAAAGGACAGAGCGAGACATTCTTCTGCAAGACAATATAAGCGTTCCCAAGGAGAGATCTGTAGCCCAGGGGACGAGGGGGGTCCACTGCGGACAGGGACGGAACACTACTAGTGGGACTAGATGGTGGGGGCCGAAGCCACAACAACACGGGGAGCTCTCCAGCCAAAGACAGGGAGGAGACGTGACAACTGGTCAGAAGAGATTATTGGGTAATCTTCCATAAGTGTTAGGCATAGGGCCAGGCACTTACTTTTGAGGATTTACATATTTGCATTTTGTCATTGTTTTCCTCTTCTGATCATGTATTTTGATCTTTCCTATCAATAATGTAACTTTCTAAGCTCAGGTTTTTAAAATGTGTCTTTTGTTCGTTTTCCCAGCCTTTTTCACGACTATGCCTATGTAGTGAAGTTCAGCTTTGTTCCTGGGATGGAGGGAGCCTGGTCCCATGCTTGTGCTGTGGTCTAGAGGTTGGGGAGGGGGGACAGCCTGGCTGCCTTTGGTGTCCTGCACTGTACACACGGAGAGAATGGCCTGGCTAGCTTCTATGGCAAGGCTTAGAGCTGTTTTGTCCAGATGCTGCTTATGCTGGATTAAACTGGGTTCCAATCTCTCCACTGCCAGATCTGGGTGTCAAGTATGCCAGACTGCTCTTCCCTTTTCCTGGAATGAGATGGGTCTCTTCTGTTGTCCTTTGTTGTCTAGGGATGGAACACTTTCACCCTCTCTTTTGTTGCTTCTGCCTCTCTAAAATTTGTTTTTAGTCTCTCTGTGTGTGTGTGTGTGTGTGTGTGTGTGTGTGTGTGTGTGTGTGTGTGTGAATGTTTGCTGTTGATTGGAGGACTGTTTGGGTGAGCTCCAAATGTTCCTTATTCCACCATCAGAGCTCTCAGAAGCTAGATTTGTGGAGCTTTTCTTAAAATATTATTTATCTAAAACCAAGGGTATAAACTAGAAGTCTCCACAATAAGATCAGGAGTAAAGCAAAGATGTCTGTTATCACCACTATTATTGAGTATTGTGCTGGAATACTAGTCATAGCAAAAAGAGGTGGAAAAAGAAGGAATAAATACTGTCAACAGACTAAAAACTATCACTCTTTACCAATGATATGATCGTATACTTAAAGAATGCTACAGAATCAAGTTAGAGTTTAGTTGAAACGGTCAACAACTTTAGCAAAGTTTTAGGTTATAAAATAAAACTTCATAAGTCATTAGCATCTCTATATAGTATAGAAGTACAGTAGGAAGAAATAAAAAGAGAAATTCCATTTACAATCAGAACAGAAAAATTAAAATAACTTGGAGACTATATGATAAGAAAAACGCAGGAACCGTATGAACAAAATTACAAAACACTTTGCACACCTATAATAAAAACAGATCTAAACATGTATAAAAATATTAATTGCTCATGACTTGGATGAGTAAAATGATAAAATGATAATTCTACCTAATTTAATTTACTTATTCAATTCCATACCAAGTAATTATCAAACAATTACTTTATAGACCTTGAAAAAAATAGTAACAAAATTCATCTGGAAGAACAAAAGGTTAAGAATATTTAGACAATGAAAACAAAAATGTTAGGGAATGTATCCTAGCACTTCCAGATTACAAACTGTATTACAAAACATAAATCAAAAAAGTTTGTCATTGTCTAAGAAATTGAGTAGTGGATCAGAGGAGTATATTGGGTACACAATGCATTGAAGGTAATGTGAGGTGTTGACCAGGATCTCATCCCTTATGCCAAGAAAAGATCAAAATGGATAAATGATTAAGAGAAAAAGGATATCATAAGTAAATTAGGGGAACATAAAAAACACAAATCTATGGATACAAGAAGAGCTTATTACCAAAGAAGAGAGAGGATCATGGGAAATATAATAGATAACTTTGATTATATGGAAACAAAAAGGTTTTACACAAACAAAACTAATGAAGGCAAAATTAGAAAGAAAATGGTCAACTTGGGAAAATGTTTACAATTTTTTTCTGATAAAAATTTTATTTACCCAATATACAAGAAACAGAGCTAAAGTTATAAAAATGAGAACTATCTCACAATTGATAATTTCAAAGGATATGAACAGGCAGTTTTCATATAAAGAAATAAATGCTATGTATAGTCACATGAAAAAAATGTTCATAATCATTACTGAATAGAGAAATCCAAATCAAAAAATCACCTCACTTCTATCAAATTAGCTAATTTGACAGAAAATGAAAATGACAAATGCTGGAAGGGATGCAGATAAATTGGGACACTGCTGTGCTGCTTGTTTGAGTTTTTAACTATTCCAGTCACTCTGGGGAATGATTTGGAACTATGCCCAAAAGTTTTGAAACTGTGCATACTCTTTCACCCACAATACCATTACTAGGTTTGTATCTCAAAGAGAATGAAGAAAAGGGAAAAGAACCTGTTTATACAAAAATGTTTGTAGCTGCTCTTTTTTAAGGTGGAAAAAGATGGAAATTTGAGAGTATCCCCATCAATTGAGGAATGGCTGAAGAAGTTGTGGCATATGATTGTGGTGGATTTCTCTTGTGCTATAAGAAACACTAAGCCCAAGTTTATAATAGATTATATTTTGTTGAATATTTACTCACATTATGTTAGACATTTTAAAAACAACATCATCCCCTGAATTAGTAAATATATACTTCATTATTTTAAAATGTGCATATTTACCTATCAGAGATTTCTTTTTTCTCTGTCTAGTATCTTCAGCTGAGCTCCGAATCCTTGAATAATAGGTAAACATCTAAACATCTTTTTGGGGAAATGCATAGGCCAACACTATTAATTAGGTCAACACTAATAATCAGTCCATCTCATCAAAAGATGAAATCATTTTTAACATGCTAAATAAAAGTTTCCAGGTGATTCTTCTCTCTATTCCTTGGGAATGTTTTTAGACACAATTTATTTAACTTTCTTGAAATCAGCTTTGAAAATTCTAAAATCTGCCTTCATTAACAATTATATGGACTGTTTTGTACCTTATAACCTGAAATGTAAAAGGAAAAGAATAGATTTATTTTTGTTCTTTCAAGCATTGAAAGCCTAAGCTCCAATTGCTACCATTGATATATGCTGAAATAGGTCAAGTAACTGTGTTTGTCATTTAAAAAAAAGACATTATTGTGGTTTTATATACATTTTTTCACATAGATAGTCCCTTTAATTGAGAAGCAGAAGTTCAGATAGCAGCAACAGAGATCAAGCTTTGCATATTTGAATCAAGGGAGGTAAATTTTCAGCATGGTGCTCACGGAATTAAGTGCACAGCTGCCAAAATCGTTAATGGGAGCTGCGAGCTTAATTTAGTGTTATTCTGAAAATATACCCTTTCCTTCTAAATACATTTAATCAAAAAGTCTTCATTAAGAGGATTTCTTATCTGCTTTTAATTTTCAAGGTATAGGACAAAAAAGTATTATTCCATTTAAAATGAATATTTAAGTTACAAATTTCAGAAATAAAATATTGACTTTTAGTAATACTTAGTGCAAAAACTTAATTTATGACAAGAAAAACTCTTGAAATACTATTGTAGCATTTCAAGCTTTATTCTGTGCATGCAATTATTATGCAAATATTATTGCTACTGCAAACGACCTTTGTCATGAATTGTTTTATAATGGAGCAAGGTTATTGAACACTGCGGGTTTTTTAATAGAAGTTTCTATGACAGTGTTATGCATAAGACCTGAAGATAAATTGCTAATGGTAAAAGCCTAGGCAATTATCTCTCGCATTTTTCTTTATATTAAAGTGGCAAAATTAAAGATATTTAACCAAATGTTTTAAATCAATTTATTTTAGTTTTTTTGATACAAATTTGATCGTGACAGAGTCATTTCTTTTCTGGTAAATAGGAGGAAAATGATTGTGTCCAGCCTTTCCTTTCCAGCTGTCACTAAGCGAGTGTCATAATGTTTAGAGATGCACTTTCTACCTGTCAGAGTTGGTTTCAGTTCACTGATGCATGATGAAGTGTGAGGGACATAGTCTTCCTACACCGCTAACAGGATAAATGTAGTGATGATGCTTCACAATGACTTCTTCTTCAAGGTCAGGATAATGGAATTCAGCTGTGATTTTCAACAATTCATTCATTAATCAGCTTATTTTGAATCTTAGATCTGGTTTCCTTAAAATGCTGATTTAAGTTCCTGGAGAATTCTTGAACATTGAGATAAATGCAGTTTGTAACTGAAAAGAGTAATTCATTCTTTACTATGTTTGGCTATAAACGGTGCTTCAGTCTCTTCGCTCAGTTTTTTAAAATAAATAAGACATCAGTAAGCAATTTGTTTCTGTTCCTGTTAGGGTTATATCTGAAACAACATCTCAAGCTTGTTCTGATAATTTTTTAGTTCCAGAAGCTGGCATACAAATATGTAAATTATTTTGTAAATCATATAAAAGGGTATAGTCTTAAATTATCTCTTATTATTGGATTTCAACAGAGTTTTTTTGGTTCTACTTCCTTTGTATAACAGTTTATATTTATTGAGCAACTTAAGACTATGTATCAATAATGTAACCAATATATTGTTCTGGGTCAAGACTGGCAGCTTAGTCAGATTGAATTATAGCCAGATCAATTATATATTTTAAAATGATGTACATAAGTATAATGCCAACACAATAGAACATTACTAAATAGGTCAGATATTCAATACACAGTTTATTAATTTATATGTATATATTCAGTCTTAGTTTGGGAGAAGTACTTTATTGGCAAAGAGACATAAGGGATGTAGCCAAATATTCCTTCATTTTGAGGAAAATAAAGACATATAATGATAATCTCAGTTTCTATTGGTAGCTATATTCTATTTTATTTATAGTCTCTAGTCAATGTTTATTGATTGCCTGTTTTTAAGAAATCTAGCTTGTGTGTGTTGTCTAGTTATTCACCTATATCCCAAACATTGTTATATCAATAATCCTTTTTAAATACATTTTATTCCATTAAGTAATTCTAAAATGCATGTAAATATATTTTAAATCATTAAAAATTTTTGAGTTCCAAATGTTATCCCTCTATTCTATCCCTTCACTACTCCTTTAGAAGTCAAGCAATATATGGATTATACATAGGATGTCATGCAAATTATAGTTTTTTCTAATTCAGTAGAAAAGTCTCTTGGTACTTTGATAGGTATAGCACTAAATAAGTAAATTAATTTGGGTAGGATGGTCATTTTTATTATGTTAGTTCATCCTACCCATGAGCAATCAATGTTTTTTCAATTGTTTAGATCTAGTTTTAATTGTGTGGAAAGGGTTTCATAGTTGTGTTCGTATAATTCCTGTATATGTCTTGGCAGAGAGATTCCTAAGTATTTTATATTGTCTGGGTGATTTTAAATGGAATTTCTCTCTCTGATTCTTGCTGCTGTGATATGTTAGAAATATATAGAAATGCTGATGATTTATATGCATTTATTTTGTATCCTGCAACTTTGCTAAAGTTGTTGATTATTTCCACTAACTTTTTAGTTGATTCTCTAGGATTTTTTAAATAGACCATCATATCATCTGCTTGGTCTCCTCACTGCCTATTTTAATACCTTCAATTTCTTTTGCAATCTCTAATTGCCACTGCTAGTGTTTCTAGTACAATGTTAAATAATAGAGGTGACAATGGACATCGTTATTTCGCTCCTGATCTTATTGGGAAGGTTCTAATTTATTCCCATTGCAGATGATGTTTGTTGATGGTTTTAGATATATACTGTTTATTATTTTTAGGAAAGGTCCTTCTATTCCTATACTTTCCAGTGTTTTCAATAGGAATGGGGGTTGTATTTTGTCAAAGGCTTTTTCAGCATCTTTTGAGATAATCATGAGATTTTTTTGGTTTGCTTGTTGATATGGTCAATTATGTGAATCTTATTTTGGTATACAAAATGAGAGTTTGGTCAACACCTAGTTAGTCCTAAAATAGTTTCTAGTTCTTCCAGAATTTTCATCAAATGGTGAGTTCTCCCCAAAACTTGGATCTTAGGCTTTATGAAACAATAGATTACTATGGCCATTTTCTACTCTCTATTGGTACTTAATCTATTCCACTGATTACCTAGTCTGTTCTTATACAGTACCAGATTGTTTTCATGATAATTTCTTTGTAACATTTTTTGAAAAATGCTATTGTTAAGCAGCATTCCATCACATTTTTCATTGATTTTTTTCGATACTCAATCTTTTGTTCTTCCAGATTACTCTTGTTACTATTTTGTCTAACTTTATAAAATAATTTTGGCAGCTTAATTGGTATAGCACTAGAAGAGCTTCATTAGAAGGGAAATGAGGGAGCCAAGTTGATGAAACAAAGCCAGAGATTCACCTGAATTTTAACAAATTCTCCTCCATACAAAGTTAAAATAAATAATGAAATAAACAAAAGAATTTTCTACTCAAGACAACTTTGAAGGGCAGTGTGAAAGGGCTATCTCACTCCTGAAAACTCCCAGGTATATTATAGCCAAATTTCAGAGCTCCCAGGTCAAGGAGAAAATATTATAAGCTGGAAAAGCAATTCAAATATGGAGCAACAGGAAAGGTAACACAAAATTTAGCAGCTTCTATATTAATGAATAAGAGGGGAAGAGATATGCTATTCCAGAGAGTAACGAACCAAGATTACAAATAAGATATGTCTACCCAGAAAAAAGTGAATATAATACTTCAGAAAAAAAGATATTTAATTAAATAGAAGACTTTTAAACATTCATGATAAAAAAGACTAGAGCAAAAGAAATTTGACTTTCAAAACAAAATTCAAGAAAAGCAGAAAAATTGGGAAAGAAAAGTCATAAGAGATACAAAAAAATTGTTTGTGTTCCTACATGGGAAAGTGAAATTTGTAACTCCTAAGAACTTTATTATTATCAGCTCAGTTAGAAGGAATGTATATAGATAGAAGGTATGGGTATGGGCTGACTATGATGGGATGACATCCAAAAAGATAAAATTAAGGGATGAGAAAGAAGTATTCACTGGAAGTAGAGGGAACGGAGAGCTAGACTGGAGTAACTTATCTTGCATAAAAGGGTATAAAAGAGCTTTTACATGGGAAAGGGAAATGGTAGTAGGTGGGTATTGATTGCTTAAAGCTGACTCTCATTAGAATTGGCTCAAAGACAGAATGACATACACATACAATTAGGCATAGAAATCTATCTTACCCTATGTGAAATTAGGAGAGGAGAGAGATAACAGAATGGGGGCTGATAGAAAGGAATGTGAATTTAGTGTAATAGTGGGCAAAGCAAAACAATTTTGAGGCAGAACAAGGTAAAAGGAGAGAAAGAAAAGGAGAAATAAGGGGGAAAGCAGGATGGAGGGAAATACACAGTCATCACAGCTATGAATAAGATGAACTCATTCATACAATGGAACAGATAGAATGGATTAGAGACAAGAATTCAATAATATGCTGTTTGCAAGAAACTTTCTTTTTTATTTTGAATTTTTTTTACTGATTACATGTAATAGCAAATTTCCACACAAGTTTTCCTAAGTTGTATGATTGAACTTATCTCCCTTCAGCATTTCCCTTTCCCCTCCCATGCTGGCAGGCAATTTAATCTGGGTTATATATGTGTTATCATGCAAAATATGTTTCCAAGTTGTTCATTTTTGTGAGTAATCTTATAAAACCAAAGCCCCCAAATAAACAACTGAAAAATAGTATGCCTTCATGTGCATTCTGATTCTAAAAGTCCTTTTTCTCAAGGTGAATACCATAATTTTTTCATAAGTGTCTCAGAATTGTCCTGGATCATTGTATTGCTGAGAGTAGCTACATCTATCACTTTTGATAATTCCGTAATATTGCTGTTACTGCGTATACTGTTTTCTTGGTTCTTCTTATTTCACTTTGTGACGAGGATCTATCCTAGATCCTTGACGAAAAGTCTCTAAACAATAGGTACAGGTGGTCCAGTTTGCCAGGCAGGCAGTGTTAGGTTGATACAATGCAAAAAGGTTTTCTCTTAATTCTCACAACTGAATAAACTTTTCTCCCAAGACAGAATTTAGTCTAGGCCCATAATTGAATAGAAAAGAAACTAAACTATTTCAAAAAATGAGTCATAAGATGGAGTCAGTGCAGTTCATTCATTTCCTACAATTAACTACTTGCTATCCTAATCCTCTCAATTTCCTCAGTTTTACAAGAGGAATATTAATATTTAGGTCTATGTGACTAAAAAACAGTGGTGTAGTTGATGGAAATGGCTCTACAATGATTCCTTTTGAGAAGTTTTGGGATGTCTTTGGCTATGTTACTATACATGACATATGTGGCAAAGTATGTACTGCCTTTTTTGCAAATTGATATATTCATGTATAGAAAAAAGTTTTCTTTGGACTAAATTGTAGGAAATTTTCTCACTATAAGTCATGAAAAATTCACACTAAATATGTACAATGTGTGATTTGAATCCAAATTCATCTGTGAAATTTGCCCACATATAAAATTACTTCAGAATGGAGAAAAGGTTCTGTTGGATTACAAATTTTTTACATTTACCCATGAAAGGAATTTCCATCAATAAAATGATAGCCAGTGAGTTTCAAAGCCTCATCATACAGTTTCTTCCCCTTTACAAATGACCATTCCCCAAGGTTTAGTCCTGGCTTCTCTTCATTCTCTATACTTTCTCACTTTGTGATCTCATCTCTTTCTATGAATTAATTTACCACCTTTCTGCAGATGACTACCAAACTCTCCCTAAATCTCTAATATACCCAGTGAACATCTTCATCTAAATATTCTATCAGCATATCAAACTGATTCAAAGTGAACTAATCTTATCCCCCTCCAAATCTACTTCTCTAGATATCTAAACTTGCATATTTCAGAGGAAGGTGCAATAATTTATCTGACCAATTAATCAAAAGTTATCTTTGAGTCTTTACTCTTTCTCATCAACCGCCAATCAACTGCCCAGTCTTGGACCTTCTACCTTTACATCTTTCATTTCTCTGCCCTTTTCTTTGCTTGTATAGGCAACCTTAAATAGCATATAGAGAACTGCCCTCTGTGCCTGGTAGGGTTGGACTGATATCCTGTTTCTGACACTTACTGACTGTGTGCCTCAGGGGAGTCCCTTAGTCTCTCAGTATTTGGAAAGAATCAGCTCTCCAAATCTATAAATTCCAGAGAAGGGGCTGACTTGCACTGGCCAAGTGGTTTTCTTTACTCTAATGTTTTTTAAAAAATGAAATTATAGATCTAACCTGTATCCATATTCTGTCTCTACTCATATTTACACCACCCTGATTCAGGTGCTTGTTGCTATTTGCCCAGACTATTAAATTCCCTTGTTGGTCTCCTAGTCTCTCCCTTCTCCTATGCATCCTTCAAATAGCTACTAAAATTTTGTTTATTCTTCAGGTATTTGTCTAACCATGTTATTCTCCTCAACAAAAACCTTCAGTGACTCCCAAATGGCTTTAGGACAAAACCACAAACTTACTCTGATATTTAATAAATTTTATAAAATCGTTTTCATTTATTCATTTAATGTCCTCCATAGTCTGAATCCAAAGTGCCTTTCCAGCTTTATTTTACACTCTTCTCTTTCTCCAACCATAAAAGTCTGTTCCATGAATTTGATACTGACTTCTAGTCTCCACATATTTGCACAAATCAGCCTCTGTGCTAGGAATAGACTACCTTCTCACCTCCACCTTTTTGAGTTTTCTCTTCCTCTAAAGCTCATGTTACTTTCTTTCTAAAGTCTTCTTTCCTACCACCAACTTATAATAGCCCCTCTTCTCAGAGAATGTTATAACATTTTGTCTGATGGATCATTTATTTTATCCCTCTCTTAACTTGTATTATGTTTATCATTATTGTTTTCAGTTGTGTCAAACACTTCATGACCCCATTTAGGGTTTTCTTGGCAAAAATACTGCAGATTTTTGTCATTACTTTCTCCAGTTCATTTTACACATGAGAAGACTGAAGCAAACAGGGTTAAGAGATTTGCCCAGGATCATATAACTGTTAGATATGAGACTCAAGGAGATGAGGTTTTTTTTATTTCAGGCCCAGAACTCTATCCACTGTGCCACCTAATTGGCCATACTCATCTGTACACATGTTTTATCTCACCCTTCTACACACAAAGTAATCCTTTTTTTTTTATTAAGAACAAGGACTGTCTAGATTTTGTTTTTGTATCCCTAACACATAGCAAAATAGTTTGTGTACTGATTTTAAAATACCATTGTGTTAGTGAGAATTTAAGAAGCATGAAGAAGGGAAAAATGTTCTTGATTTGAAATTAGAGAACCTGATTCAAAATCCTGGCTACCTCTATAATCTAGAGCAAGTCATTTTAGTTTGCTAGTAGAGTGGAATTAAAACTTCAGTCATTGCAGTAGATAGAGTATTGGGTCTGAAAACAGGGACCTGAATTAAAGTCCAATAATTGTGTGACCTCAGATGGGCAACTGACTTAGCTTCTGTCTGCATGAGTTTCATCTAAAATGAAGATGTTAATAGTTACCTCCCAGGATTGTTGTGACAATCAAATAATATACTATTTGTAAAGCACTTAACCCAGTACCTAGCATAGTAGGTCCTTAGTAACTACTTTCTTTCCTTCCTTTCTTCCTTCCTTCCAAATTTGAACATCCATTTAAGTATAATCAATTCTAAAAGGCCAAGAAAATTCGATTTTTAAAGAATATTATATCACAGTAGGGATGTTTTTGGGGAAGGGAAGAGATGGAAATAAGCATTTATATTTATTTAGATATTGTCTGTCATCTTCCAGATACTGGGCTAAATGCTTTTATTTCTCACAACAACCCTGTGAGGTTGGTGCTGTAATCCTTATTTTAAAGTTGAAGAAATTGAGTCAAGTAGAAGTTAAGTGACTTTGACAGGATTACATAGGTAGGCAGTATCTGAAGTAGATTTGAACTCAAGTATTCCTGACTCTAGGCCATGCATTAGATTTACTACGCTACCTAACAAATATGATTTATGATAAAAGCAAGGAAGCTGTTTAGAGCCGATCTTAGAAATAAATGTCAAGAGATGAATAAATGAATGAATGAATAAAAAATAATTATTAAGTACTTGCTATGTGTGAAGCACTGTACTAAGATCTGGAGATACAAATAGAAAAAAAAATGTTAAGACAGACCTAGCCCTCAAGGAACTTATATTCTAATAAGGGAAAACAACGTATATAGGTAAATGGTGTCCCGAGAGTCACACAGATGGGAGTACACTGACATATGCTGAAGTAAATTGAATGCAAAAGAAAGTTACTATTTGAAAGATAAGAGGGAGAATTTTTTCTAGCTGACAGTAAGAAGTTAGAGGAGACTCTAAGTTCAATGTGAGAGACATAGAACTGACTGTCAAATTATTGAAAATTTGGAGTCTCATTACCCAGAGTTCATGAGAGGAGAGGAGAGGAGTTAGACTCTAAAGTCCTTTTTTTGTTTCAAAAAATTCATAAAACTTTTTAGAAAATATCCATTATAATGATAAGGCTTCTTTACAGTTTAGCTTGCAAAATGTGGGTGCCATCTTCAACTTCATTAGAAATCAGTCTTTTGCTTGATATCTTATATATCACAGTTATTTAATAAATGGAATTGAATTGAATTGATGGAGTTTGCCTCTATATATGGTCATACATACAAACTTAAATCTTAGATACAAATAGTGTTGCAATATATGACACACTGCTTGGCTCAGATAAGCTGCCAGATGATATTCTGTTCCCACTTCTTCTTCATATACTCATAATTGCCACTATTGGAGATGATGGAGATTTACTCAGATGAAAAACAGAAGTGCTCAGTCGTAGATTTTCATTTACTTTAGCTGATCCTACCTCTTCAACTGAAGTGCATATTGACTTGCAAGGATTTGTGTCCAATAATTTCGTTTTCACAGCTATGACATGAAAGCCAACAGTGACAATTATAGTCACCTATATGTCATCAAATGTTCTTTAATTTTAAATAGCATTTAGCAGGAGTTCAGACCTTTTGTGCACTCAGAGATTTATCCTGGAATTATACTAGCAAACAGGCTTTTGAAAGCAGACACTGCAAATCTTTTAAAACCTTTATTGCTAGCACAGTCGCATGTAGTAATTAACTAGCATTACCAATAGCTGCCCTTCCCAATGAAAAAAAGGTTAAAAAATTGAATTTATAATGAGGAGATCACAACTCAGCTGTCAAAAGGAGAGGGGAAAAACCCCGAATATCAGTACAAGTAATCCCAAGGGATAATTTGAAAGGCAGATCTGAACCATGAACTCATATATCAGAATTTTGATTATGAAGTATCCCTGTAGGTCATACAATAAGGATAATGAGAACTACATACTTAAGTAACTCTTAGAAAAAAGTTTATTATAATTGCATATATAAATAGCTCAAACATGTCATAGTAGATTCTTGATTATTACCTTAAATTGCCTTAATTTTAGCAATCACTTGAAATATAGTATGTATATAATGATTTCATGTAGTATCATTTAAATGTGTATATTATAAAAAGAGATGACCTGCGCTGTCACAAATGCTAGAATTTTGTCTGTTAGGAATTTTGAGGTTATTTTGATGCTGCATACAATGGTAAGAAATAAAAAAATAAGGTTCAGCATAAGCAAAAGCAAACACAGACAATCTTTACTCTCCTTTAGCTTTCATGTTGAAAAAATATTATTGGAACTTGGGTTCAGAAGACAAGATTTCTTAGTACTTGTGTACTGTCAGCATTCAGAATTGATATCCTCAAGGAAAACTTTTAATATGAATTTGCTAATAGTATATCTTGTATAGCTTAAAAACAAACAATCTCATCATAGAATATAGTTGAGGGAATAAGAAGTGTCATGTAGATCCATTTTTGCTTCCACTAGAAATTGTATTAGATGGCATATGAGGTCTTACACCCTCATATGGTCATTGAATGGAGAAAGACCTTAAAGGCCACCCAGCAAGTTAAACCTCTGCTGAAATCATGAATTCCCTGAAAACATATCATCTCTTCTCTCTTTGATGCCCTCTAAGAACCAAGAATTAAGTATTTCCCAAATCAACCCAGTCCATTTTAAAACATTCCTAATCAGATAATTTCTGGCAACAGAGTCAAGATGGCAGATTAATCCTCAGCAGCTCTGTGCCACCATGTGAATCTGAAAGAACCAACAAGGAGATAGAGTTAAACAACTTTCAAGAAAAGAAAATCTCAAAAGGCAGGCAATGAACATCTGAGGCACTGGGGTGAGAGGAGAGCAGACCCAGAAAGAAGCTATAGAAAGGAGGGAAAAGCAAACCAAGAGCAAGCCAAGAGCAAGCTACCCCATACCCCACATCTGCTGTCCAAGGTTCTGGAACCTATGCCTGAGTTAACATCCAGATCCTGAGACCCTGTCTGAGCAAATAGAGGTACAAGCCAACACATACTCTTTGAAATTGAAACCTGTGAAGAAGTCTGGGACCCAGCCCAGAGAATCCTAGTCTAGGCTTGGGACAAGGATTTAATTCACACTTCAGGGTGGATGATAGTACTGAGTAATAAGTACTGACCTTTTTGCCTAAAACTTATGGCTGAGCTCCAAGACAGTACAATCAAGGGTGTGCCTGATTGGAAGAAGTACACAGTAAGACCAAAAACTTGAGACTAAATCTGAAGCTAGAATTTAATCAGTCTCTGATCTGCTGAAGATCAGAGTAAGATAAAAAGTGTACACCTAAAGAGGTAAGTCTTTAAGCAACACAAGAGTCAATTGAATCAGCAGGGAGAGAGGTCTCTCAGAGCTCTCAGCCCTCAGACCATCACATCATCCCCCCAAACCTAAGTATAATTAGATAGGGAAAATGAGCAAAAAACAAAAAAAGCACCTAACTCTAAAGAATTTTTATAAAGATAAAAAGCAAGGTACAGACACAGAAGGGGCCAGTGAAAGCAAAGGAAACACACACAAAATCCAAAAGAAAAAATATGAATTGGTCACAGATTCTGAAAGAACTCAAAAAGGACTTAAAAACCAATTAAGAGAGGAAAAGGAAAAAATGGGAAAGAGAAATGAATGTGATGTAAGGAGAAAGGAAAGTGATGGAAAAAGAAATGAGTCAATTGAAAAAGAAGAATCTAAAAATGAAAGAGGAAAATCAGGTCTTGAAATCAGAACTGACCATCTAGAAAGTAATGACTTCATGAGAAATCAAGAAGCAAAAAAGCAGGATCAAAGGAATGAAAAAATAGAGGAAAAATGAAATGTCTTATTGAAAAAAACAACTAACCTTGAAAATAGATCTAGGAGAGATAATTTGAGAATTATTGGACTACCTGAAAGCCATGATCCAGAAAAAAACTTAGATTTCATATTATAAGAAATTATCAGAGATAACTACCCAGAGATCCTCAAACAAGAAAATAAAATTGAAATTGAAAGAATACACAGATCATTTCCAGAAAGAACTCCTCAAATAAGAACTTCCAGGAATATAATAGCTAAATTCAAGAGCCACCAAGCCAAGGAGAAAATACTTCAAGCAGCCAGAAAGAAATCATGCAAATGCCATGGAGTTACAATCAGGATCACACAGGACCTTGCAGCTCATACATTAAAAGTCTGAAAGGCATGGAATATGATATTCAGGAAGGCAAAAGATTTGTGTTTACAACCCAGAGTAACCTATCCAGCAAAACTGAGTACATTCTTTCAGGAGAAAAATGAACATTAAATAAGGCAGAAGATTTCCAAGAATTCCTGGGGAATAAGCTAGACTTGAACAAAAAATTTGAAGTCCAAATAGAAGACACAAGAGAAGCCCAAAAAGGTAAATACAAAATAGAAAATTTAAGGGACTCATTAATGTCAAAATGTTTATATGACTACATGGAAAGAGGACTTCTATAGTTCTCAAAAATTACTCTTATTAGTAGAGAAATTAGAAGGAATTTACTCAGAAAGAGGGTGAATTAAGCTAATTATGATAACATGATGTATATGTAAATGTGAAGATATGGAACAATATGGATATATATGATATGATATATATATGTATATGAATGATATGTAAAAAAATCAATCAAGGGCTGAAAGAGAGGGTTGCACCAAGAGAAAAGGGAAGGGAGAGATAGAATGGGGTAACGCTTAAACTCTACTTTCATCATAAAGGGCTCAGAGAGGTTAAAACAAGTATTTTCAGTGGGGTATAGAATTCTATTTTATACTATTCAGTGGGGTATAGAATTCTATCTCACCTCACAGAGAAGAAGGAGAATAAGACAAGGAAAAAGGTGGGAAATGGAGGCAGGGGAAGTGGGCAAGGTGACAAAAACAAAACATTGGAGAGGAGGAACAGAGAGAAAGGGAAGAAACCAGGAATTAAAAGGGATAATATGTTGGAGGGCAATACACAGTTAATAATCATAACACTGAATGTGAATGGAATGACTACGCCCATTAAATAGAAGTGGATAGCAGAGTGGATTTAGACAAGAAACACATTTGAGTCAGGATGACACACACAGATTCAAGGTAAAAGGCTGACACAGAATTTATTATGTGTCATCTAAGGTAAAAATACCAGGAGTAGCAATCAAGATACCAGACAAAGCTAAAGTAGAAATTGATCTGATTAAAAGAGATAAGGAAGGAAATTACATTCTGTTAAAGGATAATATATACAAAGAAATAATATCATTACTAGACATTTATGCATCAAATGGCATACCATCCATATTTCTAAAGGAAAAATTAAAGGAGCTCAAGGAGCAAATGGATAGTAAGACCATATAAGTGGGGTATCTCAACCTTCCCTTTCAGAACTAGATAATTGAAACAAAAAATAAATAAGAAAAAAGTAAGAGAAGCGAATTAAATGCTAGAGAAATTAGAGTTAATAGATATATGGAGAAAACTGAATAGGAATAAAAAGGAACGTACCTTCTTCTTAGCAGTACATGACACATAAATATAAAAATATTGAATATAAAAATATTGAAAACAAATGCAGAAGGGAAGAAATAATAAATATACCTTTAATTACATCATAATGTAATAAAAATTATACTTAACAAGGGTCCGTGGAAAGACAAATTTAAAATTAATTGGAAACTAAATAATCTAATTCTTCAAAACTGGTGGAACAAAAAATAAACTCTAGAAACAGTTATGGACTTCTTTAAAGTGAATTACAATAAGGAGACATCATACCAAAACCTATGGGATACAGACAAAGCAGTACTCAGAGGAAAATTTATATCTCTGAGTGCCTATAGCAACAAAATCAAGAGGGAAGAGATCAATTATTTGGGCTTACAATGTAAAAAATTAGGAAACAAACAAATTAAAAATCCCCAGTTAAAAACTAAATTGGAAATCCTAACAATCAAAGGAGAAATTTTTAAAAATGGAAGTAAAAGAAATATTGAACTAATATAACAAAACTATTTGGAAAAAAACAACAAAAAAGATAAAGTACTGTTTAATCTAATAAAAACGAAGAAAGAAGAGAATCAAATTAACAGTATCAAAGATGAAAAGGGTGATCTCAGATCTACTGAAAACAAAATTAAGGTAATTATTAAGAATTACTGTGCTCAATTATATGGCAATAAATATGACAAGCTAGGTGAAATGGGTAAACATTTACAAAAATATAAATTGCCTAAATTAATAAAAGAGAAAATTGAATACCTAAATAATCCCATTTTAAAAAAAGGAATTAAACAAGCCATCAAGGAACTTCCTAAAAAAATCCCCAGGGCCAGATGGATTCACTAGTGAATTCTATCAAACATTTAAAGAACAACTAATCCCAATACTATACAAATTTTTTGACAAAATAAGCAAAGAAAGAGTTTTACCAAATATGGTATTGATTCCAAAGCCAGATTGACCAAAACAGAGACAGAAAACTATAGACCAAACTCCTTAGTGAAGATATATGCAAAAATCTAAAATAAAATACTAACAATAAGACTCCAGCATGTTATCACAAGGATTATCCCCTATGACCAGGTAGAATTTATACCAGGAATGCTGGGATGGTTTAATATTAGGAAAACCGTCCACATACTTAAACATATCAATAATCAAACCAACAGAGATCACTTGATTCTTTCAATAGATGCAGAAAAAGCCTTTGACAAAAAACTGGAAAATGAAGGGGTATTCATTGATTGGGGAATAACTGAACAAATTGTGGTATCTGATGGTGATGGAATACTATTGTGCTGAAAGGAATGATGAACTCTCGAAATTCCATGTGAACTGGAAAGACCTCCAGGAACTGATTCAGAGTGAAAGGAGCAGAACCAGGAGAACATTGTCCACAGAGACTGATAAATCATTATGGCATAATTGAATGTAACAGACTTTTCTACCAGCCACAATGCAATGACCCAGGACAATCCAGAGGAACTTATGAGAAAGAATGCTATCCACATCCAGAGAAAGAACTATGGAAACAAAAAGGCAGAAGGAAAACCATATGATTAATCACATAGTTTGATGGGAATATAATTGGGGTTTGGATGTTAAAAGATCAGTCTACTGTAAATATGAATAACATGGAAACAAGGTTTGAACAATGATATAATTGCTTATCAGTTCCTCTGTGTGTGTGTGTGTGAATGTATCATGAATGATATAACCATGGAAAAATATTCTAAATAAATGAAAGAAAAAAATTTCTAATCATTCATTTAGTACAACTATCCCATTTTATAGAAGGGGAAATAGAAGTCTAGGGGATCAGAAAAATTTACCTAAGGTCACACAGATATTAAGTGATAGAGCTAGTACCTAAGTCCTTTTAATGAAAATAAAAGGATTTGGGTACTTGTATTGTTTCCTATGAGCCATTCTAGAATGTAAAATAATTTATACCCAATACACATTTTACAACTATTTTCTATGTTTTTTTGTTTATTATTTTTATATCAGTGTCACTTGCCAATAGCCCCTTGCTCAAAGAAACCTTGCTCATAGCAAAAGTGAAAGAATTTAGCAAAACCATCTGACACACAGACTATGTCTAATGGCACAAATAACATTCCACACCCATATTTGATCATTTCTCAATTGAAACAAGGGAAATATGCTTCCTTATCTGTCTTCTAAAGTGAAGATTAGTTATTATAATAAAGTGACTCTTAACAAAATTAGAATCACCGAATTAGGAAAATTATCAGCATCCACACTAAAAGGAAACCTTTCCAGTGGTCTTTTAGGTATTGAAGACATCTAAAGAGTGGGGACCCAACATTTCTTAAGTCACATATCTGTATTATCAGATGAATAATGAAATAAATACAAAGGTAAAGTCTGGGAAAATTTAAAATATATATATTTTAGCAAATTGTTTTGACACAAAAATTATTTCCCCAACTTTTCTCATAACCCCATAATACCATCCCTGAATAATGGTTTAGCCATTTTATCAAGACAACTTTGACTAATGGAGCAAGTAGCATTCAAATGTAAGGGTTGAGAGACCATTGAATTAATGTCTCCACTCCATTTAAAGAAACTTCCTTAATCAGATTGATTTAATCCATCAAAGGCATTAAATGTTTCTCAAAAAGTGGTCAGCAAATTTGAATTTACCAAAAACCTTTGGATTAAATGAAATGAAATAAACTACAAAGAAGTTTAGAAATCAAGCCTTAAGCAAGCTATTTCACTCATGTCCTTGAGAGGGAATTATGTGGGAGGGGAAGAGAACTACTGTCTCCTCATTGCTCTTAAACAATGGATGACCCTGTGAACTTCAAAATGTCAGAAGATTTTGGTCTTTCCAAGGGCACCCTAGCATTATCATGAGAATATCATGCTTCAGGAGCAAAGGACAAATGAGAAGTCAAATTCAATAACTATACAAGATACCGAGAAGAAAGCTATAGGATACCTAAGGGGAGCATCAGGAGAGCTCCACAAAAAGAAGAAAAAATTACTATCCAGGAGCTATATATTCCCCTTTTGTTATGAACATTCTCTATTGTGCCCATTTCTCCTTGAACAATCTATGTACTTATGGGAGAGTATACTACATAATCTTTTTGGGAAGGGAGCACTGTTTTGTACCAAATGTCATTAATAAAACACATTCATATTTGGTTGACATATATGACAATAATCAGTAAGTGAAAAAAATCAGTGGGGGCTAGTGAATGATAGTAAGAGAAAACTACTCTACCCCTCCTCAGGGCTATTCCTAGACTGAAAAAATCCAACTCTTCTCTGAGGATCCAACCTACCTGTACAAACAGAAATATGGGAAAGTAAGTTTGGAGCCTATGTTATCCCAAATATATAACTGGTATAATTACTAGTTCAACTTTTCTAACCAGAGAATGAGGGAATTATTTTAATATTAATTACTTGGAAGTAGCATTGATCATTGTGTTTCATCTGAATTCAATTGTTTTAGTGTTGTCTCTTCATTTACATTATTATAGTCAATATAGGCAATTGTTTTTGTTATATTGTTTTCCTGTCCCTACTTTTTATCCATAGGCATCATTCCATTAAATTGTGACCAAAAAATTATATTCTTTCCCATATAATGTAAACTCTGATGATTGGAAGATTTTTAAAAAGTTTTATTTTTTCTTTGTTTTCTAAATGCCAAGCATAGTGCATTATACAACATAGGCATTTAACACATATTTGTTGAATTTTAGAAAAATTAATATTGAATTGTATTATTTATTAGTATTTTCCTATGTGAAATCATTTTCTCCTTAGCCTTCCAAAGTCAGGCTGAAACCACCTGCTTCTAAGTAGCTCAGGTTACTCCAAACTGGTCTGGCACCTTCTGCCTTTTAAGTTCTTGATAGGATTAAAGGCATTTTGAAGGTAGGGTGGCTCAGCCTTGTTTGATCCTTGTTTGAAAGTAAGGTAGGCCAGCCTAGTCTCCATGGTTGGTAAAATAATATCTTGAGTATTTTCCTTACTTAAGCAAAGATCTATCTCTCCTGAAATGAAATAATGAGTTCACTTTCATTTTTTGAAATATCCACCATTAAGAACTGTCAGGGAAGTTCAGAAGAATTTTACATTCTAATGAATGTCGATTTCAATGCAGAATGTCATTTGAGTCCAAATAACTTTGAAGGAATTTCTACTTAATGGCAGAACTCCAGTTTTTGCACAACAATAAAAATTATGATACTTCTATTGAGACTGATCATTAAGTCCCTCTAATGGGAGTTTATGTTATGACATGATCACAAACATCATAGTTATGTTTGTGATGCCATAGCAACAGGATACCAAGATTTGTCTCTTATTTTAGAAACAATGTTGTTTCCTGATGCAGTCCTATGTAGGCTAATGCCACTTTTATTCTAAAGAAAGTCCATATCCTCAATATTGGGCAGTATTTATTCAATACTTGCATTTTGTTCCTAATGTGTAAATCTGAACTGTAGAGTGAACACAGCAATCATTACAGCAAAATTTCCATAGTCATATTCTGATTTCATGTTGGCCTTGGAATTTGTAGAACACCATTATTTAACTGTTGCCAGTAGCAAGTTATATCTCGAGTAGAGTGCATACATAATGGACATTTGTAGCCTTCTTTTAATATTTTTAATAATATATTCTAGGTAGAAGATGGCAAGACATGAACAACTACTTAGACTGTATGAATGTCCGCTAAATATGTGGGACAATTCTGCCTAGAGACATTCTCACTGCATTTATGATGTCGTTAGAGAGTCAAGGTTAGGCATGAGTTACATTTTAAAGGGTGAAAAAAGTCTTTCTTTGGAACAGCCCTACAAATTCCACACTTCCCACAAGCTAAGGAGGAAAATAGTCCTCACATGTAAAAAAGGCATGTCTCATAAGTGGAAAACCTGTGTGTTTTACTAGTACTCTTCTGAGGGGTTGAGGAAGCCAAGGCACCTAAGAAATTGAGTAGACATCTTGTAAATTTAAGGAGAATATGGAGAAAAGTCACACTGGATGAATGAACAGAGCTAGTTATAAGTTATATGTATTGTGGAAAGGAATTTCAAGTAGTTGAAATCAGAGATCTACCTTTCAGCATTTGAGTAACACTAGGAAATTTGAAGGGAAAGGTAATAAAAATTTCTCTTGCTTTTTGTTATTATTTCAAAGAAGTTTATCTTAGTGATTCAACTGGTGATAAGTATTATGAGTATATAATAAATTCTCATAAATCTGGCTTAATGTTCTTCTTTTAAAAGGTTCAGCAGATTCCTTTCTCTCTGATGATAAGTTTTGGTAGATATCAAAATGGTACTACAATGTTCTCACCAACATTTTGTTTTCATGAAAATTATTAGACAAAGAAAATTTCAATGTTTCAATAATAAAAAGAATATTTTACATTTTAAAAGAACAAATCCCCAAATCAAGTGGACCTTCCTCTTATTAGTCAGAAAAAACAGTGCAACTATTTTCAAAGGACTGTTTAACTGTATACTTCATGATCCAACCAAACAATGAAAGAAGGGTTTAATAAGGTGGAACTGATTAGGTTGGACATTTGTATACCTCTGTGGGTATTGTTTAATTGTCCATGAGATTGAGTTGTTAAATAAGCAGACTAATATAAACCGAAT
Organism: Gracilinanus agilis; assembly: GCF_016433145.1. Taxonomy (NCBI): domain Eukaryota; kingdom Metazoa; phylum Chordata; class Mammalia; order Didelphimorphia; family Didelphidae; genus Gracilinanus; species Gracilinanus agilis. The sequence goes on from NC_058131.1 coordinate 627,656,067, forward strand.
AACATAAAGAAGAGATTTAATAAGAGACTGCACAAAATAATTTTGTTTCCAATGTGTAATTCTTAATTACAGTGAATTTAAGGGAGCTTTCTGTGCTTATCGAGAGATATTTGAATTTTATTTTGTGGGAAGAAAAAATGTGAGATGATTTTTATATTGCTGCTGTTAGCAGGGTGAGAGTTTTTTCCATATATTTTATTTATTGAATGTCATTAGACTATAACAGATAAGAAATAAACATTGTATCAGTAACATGTGAATTGATAAACTAGCTGTTTGCCCTGATTATAGTCTATGAAAATTTAAATGGTTGTACTATATTTTAATCCTTCATTTTGGGGTGGTTTTTACTATGAATTCTTGTTATTAAGGACAGTTCTAAACCCACCAGTATTAGGACATTCAGTAGGAATACACACATAAGGGAAAATTGGAAAGTGTATAATGTATATTTTCTCTGTTGACACAGAAAAAAGATGGTTTTAAAGCAAATACAAGGCATGACTTATTTCATCAAATTTGCTAAAGATATCATAAATGCCTCCTGATATTGGAACCTTGGAGGGTTTTTGACAAGATTCTTTTGAAATTAACATAACTGTTGTGAATTTAGGCATCCCTTTGATTTAAAGACAAATCTGTTCAATGGTTTTTTGAGAAAGCATTGCTTGTATAGCATTAAAGAAAAAAATGACAGTCTATTTAAAATCAAAACAAGCCCGACTTGTTACAGCAAAAATCTTTCTTTTAAATTCATATTAAATTTTGTCAGGCTTTTAAGGAGAATGAAGATCACTTGATCCACAAAGAAAACTTTGGCTAGAGGTGGGAGTTTGGGAGAAAGGAATGCAAGCAGCTATATGGAGAGCTAAGCCCCTAAAAGAGTTAATGGAAATGACAATCCTACCTAAATTAATTTACTTATTTAGTGCCATACCAATCAAACTACCAAAAATATATTTTCTAGAACTAGAAAAAATAATAACAAAATTCACCTGGAAGTACAAAAGGTCAAGAATATCAAGGGAACTCATGAAAAAAAGAATGTGAAGGATGGTGGCCTCGTGCTACCAGATCTTAAACTCTACTTTAATGCAGTATTTATCAAAACAATCTGGTACTGGATAACCAGTTGAAGGGTGGATCAATAGAATGAATGAGGGGTAAATGACCATAACATTTAGTGTTTGATAAACCCAAAGATCCGAGGTTTTGGGATAAAAACTTACTATTTAACAAAAACTGCTGGGAAAATTTGAAAGCAGTATGGCAAAAATTAGGTTGAGAGCAATATCTCTCACCCTATGGCAGTGATGACAAACCCTTTAGAGACAGAGAGCCAGGCCACACCCCCATTGGAGGGCTTTGCTGGCCCCCCATCAGAGACTTAGTGCTGCATCCCACCCCTTCCCTTACCCCAAACAGAGGAGGGAGGAAGTACTCCCATTGAGCTGCTGGACAGAGGGATGGATAATGAGAGGTGCATGTGGAGAGGGTGAAGGGAATAGTCCGAACTCTTCACTCCCCTCCAGTTCTGCCATCTGTGAGCCACCCACCTTATGCCCTGTGTACACCTATTGGTCTGCTGGGCAGAGGGGCATTGATGCAAAAAAATGTTGTCAAACTCAGTGGAAAGGGGGACAGCTCTGCCAGTGTCCCTTTGCCTTTCTACTAATGAACTCTGTGGGGGAATTGGAGGGGTCGCTCTCATGCCCACAGAGAGTACTCTGCATGCTATCTTTGGCACCAATGCCATAAGTTCACCATCACTGCCCTATCCCCAGATAAGTTCAAAATGGATATATGATTTAAACATAAAGAATGACATTATAAGTAAATTAGGGGAATATAGAATAGATTGCCTGTCAGATATATGGGGAAGGGTGGAATTTATGACTAAACAGGAGATAGAGAAGTTTATAAGTTATAAAAGGAATAATTTTGATTGTATTAAATTAAGAAGGTTTTGTATAAATAAATGAATGCAACCAAGATTAGAAGGGAGACAAAAAAACTGGTAAAAATATATTTATAACAAATTTCTCTGATAAAGGGCTCATTTCTCAAATATATAAAGAAATAAGTCAAATCTATAACTTATAATATTTTCTTATGAAGAAATCAAAGTTATCAATAATTATATGAAAAAATGTTCTAAATCCCTCTTGATTCGAGAAATGCAAATTAAAACAACTCTGAAATAACGCCTGTCAGATTGGTTAATATGGCAATAAAGGAAAATAATAAAATGAAGATAATAATAGAATGGAGAAAATGGAGAGCAAAATTGGGACGCTAATGCATTGTTGATGGAATTGTGATTTGTCCCAACCATTCAGGAGCACAATTTGGAATTATGCCTAAAGGGCTATAAAAGAATGCAAAATTTTTCATCCAGTAATATCACTGCTAATTCTGTATCCCAAAGAGATAAAAAAAATGGGAAAGAATCTGTTTGTACAAAAATTTTTATAACTATCCTTTTTGTGGTGGCAAAGAATTGGAAACTAAAAGGATGTACCTCAGTTGGAGAATGGATGAACAAATTGTAATATAGGATGATTATTGTGCTATAAGGAATGATAAATAGGATGATCTCAGAAAGAATTGGAAATACATATATGAACTGAAGAAATAAGTGAAATAAGCAGAACGAGGAGAATGTTATCCACAGTAAATGAAATTGTGGAATGATCAATTGTTATAGACTTTGTTACTGATCGCAATACAACTATTCAGGACAACTTTGAGGCACTTATGAAAAAAGAATGCTATCCACCTCCAGCGAAAGAATGGTTGAAGTATAAATGCTGATGAAAACAAATGTTTGGGCATATGACTTGGGATTTTTGCTTTATAATAGTATTATATAGTATTATTATTCACTTGCAAAAATGAATAATATGGAAATATGTTTTGCATGATATTACATGTATAACCCAGATTGAATCACCTGCCAGAGTATTCTCTAATTCCCACCAGTTTTTGTTGAATAGTGAGTTCTTGCTCAAATCTTTGACCTTTCAGTTTGTCAAATAACACAAATAATGTGTTCATTTGTTTCTATATATTATATAACATTTGTTTCACTGATCAGCATATGTCCTAAATAGCATCAAATTCTTTTAATGATTACTACTTTGTAGTATAGTTTGAGATCTGGAACTAAGGCCTTCTCACTTTTTTTTCATTAATTTACTTTATATTTTTTTATTTCTTATTCTTNTTTATTTATAATTTAAACTTATTTCATTTATATTTCCTATCATATCCTGTTCTTTCCCTCTTACCAGAGATCCAGTCCTTCTAACAAAGAATGCAAAGGAAGGGGAAAAAACTCTAATCAGCAAAATAACCATCATCTGGACAGAAAAAAGTCTGACATTATATACAGAGGTCTAGAGGTCTACAATAATCTGCCTCTGCAGAGAAGATAAGATGTCTAGTATTAACTTTTGCTTTTTTTGTTATTGCCCTCACTTTGTATTTATCATTTCCAGATTCTGCTTACTTCATTTTGCATCTGTGTATGTCTTCCCATTCTCCTAGGTATTATTATGTTCAGAGATTATTGTGGCATGGTTTTATATATATATATGTATATATGTATATATACATATATACATATATATATATATATTGTGTGTATGTATATACACACATCTATACTAGCACCCACAAGTGTTCAGAGAAGACTAGCACCCACCACTGGTATGAGGATTTGCTGAGCCATTTTCAGGGCTGCTCATCTGTACCTTTGGTATCTACCTTCCACACCCAACTCTCAACTGTGACTCAAATAAGCTGTAGCTTGCTCAGTATCCAAATCCCAATAGTTCTGGGCTGATGAATTAAATCAGGTAATAGATAAATAAATAAATCAGGTAAGTCAGAAGAATGTCAACCCCAGGCCTATGAAGGCTTTTCCTTGAGGAATGGGCAGTTTGTCTCACAAACCATAAAGGTGGCTAAGTAGGTTCTATGCAGTTCTTTGAGTTTGGTTAGATGTCAAATGCACAAGGTCATCCTTTGTAGGCTGAGCCATTGTCAATTGTCCTGACTTTTTCTTGCCACTGTACTTCAGTGACTTGAAGAGAGAAGGACTGACTACTCTGGGCAACTCTGCCTCACTTAAATTCAATTCATGTACAAGTCAAACCCTGTGGTGACAATCCACTTCTTTGAAAACAAAGGACCAATAATAACAATATTTATATAACACAACATGTTTAACCATTCCCCAACTGAGTGGCATCTACTATGTTTCCAGTTATTTTTTCTTCAACTGTAAAACAAACAGAAATTCTATATCACTATACTCCCAGGCATCCAGCCTTATAACCACAGAATTATCTTTGATTTTTCCTTATTCTTTTTTCTCTCAACATACATTCAATTGTCAAGAGTGGACAATTTTACCTCCCCAGTATTTCCTAAATTTATTCCCCCCCTCCTCCTTTCTATTTCCATTGCTACCATCCTATAATTGTATTTCCTCCCTTCTAGGCTATTTCATCTTCTTGGTTCTCATCGTGTACATCTTCAGTTAATTCTTTACACATTTGCCAAAATAATCTTCTTATAACATAGTCCTGATTTAATTATTCCCTTGACTAAAAACTTCCATTATCTTTTTACTGCATAATAAATAAAATACAAATCAGCCTATATTGAGGCACTTCATCACCTAGACTCAGACTAACTACCTGTCCTGTCATATTTCATATTGCTTCCGTTCACAAATTTTATACTTCTGTAAAACTGGACTACCAAATCTTTTCCAATCTTATCCTTCCTCCTCCCTCCAGGCATTTGCCTGTACCTAGATTTGGAACTGGAAAGGGTGGTAGCAATAACAACTATTTGTTTAGACAAATATTCGTTTAGGTTTACATTTGGGACTATGATAACTATATTTTGACATATTTTATGCTGTCTTATAGTTTTAGAGCAAGGTATAATATCCATTCATTAAAAAATATAGACCACTAGTTTCATCTGAGTAATTCTAGATACAAGTTTGTGAATAAAAAGTATCAGAGTGGCACATAGGAAGAGGGATTTTTCTCCCTTTAGTAACTTCAAGTCATTCAGTGTTACATTCTCCCAAGTCATAGCGGAGAATTAGAATTGATATAATTTTTGGTAACTTGATTTCTAGTAATCAAAAAACCAGATGTTCAGTGAAATAATGCTTTCACAAACCTGCCATTGTTCCAAGGCATATGATAGAAATATAAAATTATATAGCATTACAGAAGCTGAAACATGCTGTCTGCTAGGAAAGTAGATTGTTTTCTTTAATATTTTAGCACTGTGATCTGAAAGAAGAATTGCTTCTTAATATTGTGTTGCAGCTATTTTAATTGTGACCTGTAAGGTTTTTAATGTACATTTAGCTAAGACTTTCTTTAGAATTAGTTTCAAGAATCATTACTAAAAATTAGATGAATATATTTTTCGCATCCATATGCAGATGTTTCATTGTTCATCATATTTTCATTTCCACATTCACCTTTTCCATCTTTGTCCAAAAGGTAATTCTAGTCACTCCTCCTACAGTTTTAATCCTGTGTGCTCCAGTGTGCTAGACAGGTAGTCTATCTGTTCTTGAACAGCTTTATTAAACAAGCCCCCAAAGTCTTCCTTCATATTAGTCTTCAACATATATTTGCTCCTCTTTTTTTTGCATATTCTTTTAAGTTGTTGTTTGGGCTTAAGCTTGTGATTTAGTCAGTGGAAAAAATAATTGGTATAGAAACTTCCTTTTCCAATTGAGACAGATGACTAATCTCTAATTTGTACTCTCAGTCAGCTGGAACACTGAAACTTACTTAAGTGACTTCCCATGCTCCAACAATTAATAGGTGTCAGATGCAAGAACTAAATCCAAGACTTCCTGATTTCTAGATCAGTCTGCTTTCCACCAGAGCAGGAGTATAAAATTCAAAGAGATTCATGGCCACTAAACTCTACAAAAGGATCTCTGTGGGCTGTATATTGACTTAGAAAGCTACAAATTAGCATTATGTTCTATTGTATTCTTTTTCCAAGAACAGCTAAGGTTTTGTAGTGGATGGGCCTGGAGTCAGGAAGAACTGAGTTCAAATCCAGCCTCAGTCACTTACTTATTGTGTGACCCTATGCAAGACACTTAAATTCAGTCTCAGTTTTCTCAACTGTAACATGAGCTGGAGAAAAAAATGGTAAATCTCTCCAATATCTTTGCCAAGAAAACTCCACTTCAGGTCACAAAGAATCAGTCATAACTGAACAACAACACATTTTATTTTTATCTTGTTAAATATTTCACAATAACATTTTAATCTGGTTCAAGCCAAACTCAAGAATATTTGATACTTCTACACTGCACTATGGCAGAGTTTATATGTGTGCATATACACATATACATGCATATTGACCATACATATACTATATATATTCTGACCTAAATATATCTAATGTTTACATATATGATTATGATAAGAAATATTATGAGACCTCTATTAACAGGGTTTATTTGACATTTTGCTTTCAGAAAGACTAGAGATACTGAAACTCATTATGTAATTTAACAGCATAAATGGAATTAATGTCTTGTAATAGTCATTTTAGTCCCATAGGATTATAAGCTAAAATTAACTTTAGAAATGATTTGTTTGTCCAAAGTTTTGGTAGCAAACAATGGAAATAAGAGGCATTAATGTACATTTAATTTCAAATGTATCACTAAGATTTGATGTGATGAAACTCATGTCTAGACTCTTACTCTATACAAGTGTATCTTATTCAAAAGAAACAAAATAAGTAAAGCAAGACATAAGGACAATGTATATCCAGTAAAAGGCAAATATATACCATGACAGCCAAGAATTCTGACATGTTAGCCTGCAATAAAACAAAAACTCAAGAAAACTTTTATTAGAATTTCTTGCTTCATGAGAATCATACCGGGAACATAGGAATTTTTTCATATATTAATATTCAGTTAATAATTCTAAGCACTTTAAAAATTATTTTGTATACTAACATGAAACATCTCTATAGAAAAAATCAGGAACCAGAGGGAGGAAAAATAATGAAAAATACTTGACTAAAGTTAAAAGGACTTTGCTGGACCTTTTTTCTGTATTTTCTCATATTATATACTAATAGACAATTGTATTAGTAAGTGAGATGTGAATATAAATGTTTACAACTAGGTTGTAAAAATCAATCTAGTAAGTGTAAGATATAGATGTGGCTAGCAATTATAGAAGGTTATCTGTTATTAGGGGTCATCTGCATATCCAGAAAAGGCAAATATATATAACATGACAGCCAAGAATTCTAAACATAATGTTAGCCTGCAATAAAATACACTTTGTATTCAACATCAAAGATGTGAGTCCCATTCTACCTTGCCCTAATCCACCTCTACAATATCAAGATTCATTTTGGGCACACCATTTTTGAAAGTCATTAATAAGTTATAAAGTGTCCAGAAGAGAGCAACCCAAATGGTGAAATACCTTAAGATCCTTCCATATAAATATTACTTGAAGTAATAGAGGATATTAACCTATAGAAAAAAATACATGGGTGAGTGTATTCCATGATGTAGCTGTCTTCAAATATTTGTGCTATAACTATCTTCAACTATTTGATGGAATGTCACAAAGAAGAGATTAGATTTATTATGTTTAGCCCTCAAAATTCAAAGTGCTAGTATTAATGAGTAAAAACTGGAAAGAGTCAAATTTCAGACTGAGGTAAGGAAAGTGTTCTTTTTTTTCCCCTTATTATAAAGATATTTTATTTTACTCATTATATGGAATAACAAGTTTCCACATATGTTTTCCAAAGTTATATGATCCAAATTGTCTCCCTCTCTACATTCCCTCCCCCTTCCAGAGGTGGCAAGCAATTCAATCTAAGTAATACATGTATTATCATGTGAAGCATATTTCCATATCATTCATTTTTGTAAACATAAAAGCCAAACTCCCAAACAACAACAATAACAACAAAATAAACTACAGTGCAAAATCAAAGTCTTTGATTTGCATACCAACTCCAACAATTCATTCTCTGGAAGTGAATAGTATTCATAAGTCCCTCAGAATTGTCCTGGATCATTGCATTACTAAGAGTAGCTAAGTCTATCACAGTTGATCCTTCCACAATATTGCTGTTACTGTGGACAATGTTCTCCTGGTTCTGCTTATCTCACTCTCCATTAATTTATGTAGGTCTTTCCAGCTCTTTCTGAAATCATCCTGTTCATCATTTTATTGCACAATGCCATTCTCCAATTGATGGACGTGCCTTCAATTTCTTATTTTTTGCCACCACAAAAAAAAGTTTTAAATATTTTTAACAAGTAGGTACTTTCTTCTTTCTTTCTTTCTTAAATGTTCTTTAATTTTTTAGAATATTTTTCCATGGTTACATAATTCATGTTCTTTCCTTCCTCCCCAAAACCCCTTCCTCACCCTCCCCATAGCTGACATGCAATTCCACTGTATCATTGATCAAGATGTATTTCCATATTATGGATAGTGGCACTGGGATGGTCATTTAGAGTCTACATCCCAAATCATATCCCCATCAATCCATGTGTTCAAGCAGTTGTTTTTCTTCTGTGTTTCTACTCACACAGTTCTTGCTCTGAATGTGGATAGCCCTCTTTCTCATAAGTCCCTAAGAATTGTTCTGGATCATTCCATTGCTGCTAGTAGAGAAGTCCATTACATTTGATTGTACCACAGTGTGTCCATCTCTGTGTTTAATGTTCTCCTGGTTCTGCTTCTTTCACTCTGCATCAATTCCTAGAGGTCATTCCAGTTCACATGTAATTCCTCCAGTTCATTATACCTTTTAGCACAGTAGTATTCCATTACCAACAGATACCACAATTTGTTTAGCCATTCCCTAATTGAAGGACATCCTTGCATTTTCCAATTTTTTGCCACCACAAAGAATGTGGCCATAAATATTTTTGTGTAAGTTTTTCCCCCATGATCTCTTTGGGGGGATAACCTAGCACTAGTACAACTGTATAAAAGGGCAGACAATTTTTAAAGCCCTTTGGGCATAGTTCCAAATTGCCATCCAGAATGATTGGAGCAATTCACAACTCTACCAGCAATGCATTAATGTCCCAATTTTGCCACATCCTCTCCAACATTTATTACTTTCCTTTGCTGTCATGTTAGCTAATCTGATATGTGTCAGGTGGTACTTCAGAGTTGTTTTGATTTGTATATCTCTAATTATAAGAGATTTAGAACACTTTTCATGTATTTATTGATAGTTTTGATTTCTTCATCTGAAAATTACCTATTCATGTACCTTACCCATTTATCAATTGGGGAATGGCTTGGTTTTTTGTACAACTGATTTAGTTCCTTATATATTTGAGTAATTAGACCTTTGTCAGAGTTTTTTTATAAAGATTTTTCCCAATTTGTTGCTTCTCTTCTAATTTTGGTTGCATTGGTTTTGTTTGTGCAACAACTTTTTAATTCAATGTAACCAAAATTATTTATTTTGCATTTTGTAATTTTTTCTAACTCTTGCTTGGTTTTAAAATATTTTCCTTTCCCAAAGATCTGACAAGTATATTATTCTGTGTTCACCTAATTTAATTATTAAGGAAAATTTTCTAATGAAACTATAACCAAGATGAATGGTGGTATAAAGTTTGCTCTCATTAAAGGTGTCCAAGGGGAAAAAAAGTTGGCTGGCTTCTTATCAATGATATTTTAAAGAGAATTAATTTTGTTAGGAGTTGCATTTGATGTAAAGACTACTTCATTTTCAGTCAGAAAAACATGGATTCAAATGCTGTTCTTGAAACTTAATACCTATTCCATACAGACATGAACTAATATGATAAGCAGCTCCTCTCTGCCCTATCTCTGGGCCCACGCTTCACGTTCCTCAGCTTCCTGGGGTCCCAAGTCTCTCTGCTCTCAGGGGTAAGTGAGTGGTGTCCTCAGCCAGCCCCCACCCCCACTCCACCACCACCCCCCCTGGCCAAGGAACCTAGAGATTGTCCTGCACTCCCTCTGAGTCTGGCATGGTAAATGGTGTGGGGAAGGGATCATCAGCTTGTGCTTTGGTAGGTGTAATTTTATCCACTTATAGCGTGGAAATGTCCAAACCCTGCCTATCTTTAAGGCTGCACCCTAAGGTAGAGCCCCTTCACTCATCTGATTTTGATTTTTGTTCTTTTGAGACACTTTATATTGGTTGGTGGTGAGGAAAAGAAGACCCTTGCTTCTACTCTGGGGCTATTTTAGCCTGGAAGTCTCACAATAATCTATTTTGTCAGTTTTTTAAGGTAGATTTTTCAACTTATCATTTTGTTTCAATATTAGAAGGTCTAGTATTAGAGGTCCAAGTCTGCTGTTCAGAAATATGAATTAAAAAATGACACAGTTGGTCCCAGTAGCTGGAAGATTATTTTTCAAATTGGCATTGCTGCAGAACTTTATGGCCAGTGAACATTTTACATATATTTTATCAGATGATACAACAACCCTCTGAGTTAGGAAATACTGGTTTTATTATCCCATTTTATAGATGTGGAAAATGAGATTCAAAGTAGTTATATGGTATTTCTAGGATCATACATCTACTAAGAGGCTAATCTGAGATTAGAAATCAATCTTCTAGCTCTGAACCCCATGCTATTTATTTTTAACCCTTATTTTCCATCTTAAAATCAAAACTTTGTATTCATTCCAAGGCAGAAGAGAGATAAGTAGTAGGCAATGGAGGGGATTAAGTAACTTTCCCAAGGTCACACAGTTAGGAAGTGTCTGAGGCCATATTTCAACTCAAGACCTCCTATCTCCAGACCAAGGTCTTGACCCATTGAGCTACCTAGCTGTACTCTTTCCTGCTCTTTTGAGTATTCACTGCTTTGTCAGGAAGAAGATATAAATACAGTGAGATACAAATCTATCCCATTATGGTTATCTAATATAATTTATTGAATTTCCAGAAGCTAATCATGTCTATTTCTGAATAACAAATTGAACAGTTGCATTTTGAAACTTGTAACTTCAAAGTATTTAAGTATTTGATTAGAAATTATTAATAAAGACTGTGTCTAAATAATTTAGACAACGATTTAATCTCTTATTAGCTTCTTCTTGTCATCAACTACTCTTTAGGATCACTTTTATCCACTCTCACATGCTCAAATAATGCAAACATTATCAGGAAGATAAATTTGAAAAGAAAATTAATTGTAAGGTCTTCCAAAGTAAAAAAAATGAATTATTTTGGATTATTCATTCTACAATCTGTCAACATTCTATATCAGTTATTATTATCAGTTATTATTATCAATAATAATAATGCCACTGTTCTAGGTACTATGCAAAGCTTGTAGGTATGAAAAACAGAACCACTACACATATGGTTCATATAGTCTGGTTGAAAATATGGAACAAAGACATACAACATCAACTAATAGAACAAAGTAGTGTGTTGAGAAAGAGAAATATCAGGGAAAGAGCATTGGACTTGAAGTCAAAACACCTGACTCCTAGCCAGCTATATGAACTTGACCAATTTACTTTTGAGGTTCTGTTTTTCCATCATCAATTTAGTAATAATATTAGTCACACTATCTCCCAGAAAACTCTGTCTTAAGAACAAATAAGTATACCTATTCCTACTAAAAACATTAGAAAGCTTTGGAATAAATGGAGTTTTCCTTAAAATGATTAATTGAATCTGTCAATACCATCATCAAGCATTACTTGTAATGGGGATAAGCTAGAAGCCTTCTCAATAAGATTGGGATAAAGCAAAGATTCCTATTATCAGCATGACTATTCTGCATTTTACTTGAAATGCTAGTTACAACAATCAGAAAAGAGAAAGAAATTGAAGGCATCAGAATAGGCAATAAAGACACAAAGCTATTATTTCATAGATAGCATGATGACATATTTAGAGAATCAACCAAAAAACTAATCAAAACAATAATTTTAGCAAAAGTATTGAATATTAAATAAACCCACATAAATCATCAGTATTTTTATAAACTACCAATAAAATCCCACAGCAAGGGATAGAAAGAGAAATACCATTTAAAGTAATTATAAGCAATATAAAATACTGAAGGGTATATCTACCAAGACAAAACAAAACCAGGAGCTGTATGAACACAATTACAAAAAGAAACTTTTTACAAAAATAATTAGATAATTGGAAGATATTAATTGCTCATGAGTGGGACAAGGCAACATAATAAAAATGACAAGTCTACCTAAATTAATTTACCCATTCAGTACCACACAAAACTCTCAAATAATTATTTCATAGAACTAGAAAAATAATACAATTTCTATGAAAGAATAGAAGATCAAGAGTCTCAAGGGAATTAATAAAAAATATGAAGGAAGAGGCCTAACATACCAGAAGTCAACCTATAGTATAAAGAAGTAGTCATCAAAACAATCTGGTATTAGCTAAGAAATAGAGTAGAATATCATTGGAATAGATTAGGTAATCAACATACAGAAATAAATAACTATAGTAACCAAAGGTTTGGTAAACCCCAAGATTTAGGTTTTTGGAAAAACTCACTATCTGACAAAAACTACTGGGAAAACTGGAAAAAAATATATGGGAGAAGCAAAGCATAAGCCAACATCTAACACCATGAATCAAGATAAAATTAAAATGGTTACATGACTTAGAAATAAAGCAAGATATCATAAGCAAATTAGGGGAGCACAAAATAGTTGGTCAGATTTATGAATGAAAGAATTTTTAAAAACTACTTATTTTTCTCCAAGCATATATAAAAACAATTTTTAACATTCATTTTTTAACATTTTGAGTTCCAAGTTCTTTCCCTTCTCATCTTGACTCCTTCACTCCTTCCTTTCCTTCTCCCTTCCCAGATGTGGAAAGCAATCTGATACAGATTTTACATGTTCACTCATATAAACCATTTTCCCATATTAGTCATTTTGTGGAAGATATATCAAAAAAAGTCTTTTTGTCTGCATTCAGATTCCATAAGTTCCTTCTATGAAGGCCATTGTTTATTTTTTATTTTAAATCTCTGGGACTTCCTTGTATTACTGTATTCCTGAGAATAACTGAGTCATTCACAGTTAATAATATTGCTGTTACTATGTACAGTGTTGTTCTGTTTCTGCTCAATTCACTTTCGTTTAGTTTATGTAATTTTTCCAGGTTTTTTTTAAATCATTCCAGTCATCATTTCTTATGGCACAATAGTATTCTAGTACAATTAAATACCATTTCTTGTTTAGCCATTCTCCAAATGATGGACAACCACTAAATTTCTAATTCTTTGCTACCACAAAAAAGAGCTGCAATAAATATTTTTGTACAAATACATTCTTTTTCTAGTAGCTATATTGGTGGATCAGTGGGTGTGCACAGTTTTACAGCACTTTGGATTAGATCATGACTTCACAATTAGTGCATTAGTGCCCCAATTTTCCCACATGCTCTACTACATTTATCATTTTCCTTTTCTACAATATTGGCCAATCTAAGATGTGTGTGAGGTGGTATCTCTGAATTGTTTTAATTTGTATTCCTCTATTCAATAGTAATTTAAAGAAAATTTTCAATGACCATAAGTAACATTTCTTCATCTGAAAACTGCCCATTTATATCCTTTGACCATTTATCAATTGAAGAATGATCTATATTCTTATAAATTTGAGTTAGTTCTTTACATAGTTGAGAAATGAGACCTTTATCGGAGCTACTTACTGTAAAATTCTTTTTTCATGTTTCTGCTTTTCTTCTAATCTCTGTTGCATTTGTTTTATATATAAAACATTTTTATTTAATATAATCAGAATTGTCCATTTTATAACTTATAATTCTCTATCTCTTTTATGGTCAGAAATCCTTCCCTTATTATCAGACAGATAAACTATTCCATGATCCCCTAATTGACTCATGGTATCACCTTTTATGTCTAAATCATGTACCCTTGTTAACTTTATAAATTGGTACCCAGTGCGAAATGGTGGTCTGTCCCCAGTCTCTGTCATACCATTTTCCAGTTTTTCCAACAGTTTTTGTCAAATAGTGTTTCATGTCCCAAAATCTTGGATCTTTTGATTGATCAAACACTAAATTACTATTACCATTTATTACTAGGTATTGTGTACCTAAGCTCTTTCATTGATCTACCATTTCTTAGCTAATACCAGATTGTTTTGATGATTTCTACCTTGTAATGCAGTTTGAGATCTGTTACTCTTGGACTACATTCCTTCACATTTTTTTCATTGATTAAAGGAAGAATTTATGATCGCACAGATCACAGAGGACATTATGAAATGTAAAAATGCATAATTTTGGATACATTGAATTAAAAAGTTTTTATACTGTGATATTGGAAATTTGGAGGTCTTAATACCGAGATCCATGATATAAACTTCCTGTAGATGTTTAGAGGACTTGAAAACTACATTTCCCATGATTCCTCTTATGTAATACAGGTGGCAGGAAGTGTGATTACGTACACAGAGGTATAAAGACTCAGAACTTGATTGGGATGCCCTCTTTCTTAGGAAGCAGCCAGGGGAAAAGCATGGCAGGGCATTTGAATTAGATCTTAGCAGACATGTGGTTTTTTAAATTACCAATATGAATTACAATAAAACCCTAATATTTTAAAATATATCCTTCTATATCAATTTTTTGTTACAATACACACATACACACATACAATGCAACCTAAAAAAGGAAATAAAATACTAGGAAAAATTTGGAACAACCTCCAGTGGGCTATAAAGATGTGCATATTCTGTCCCAGCAATAATACTACTAGACCTGTATCTACAAGAGATTAAAGAAAAGAGGAAATGATCTACTTACATAAAAATATTTATTTCAGTTTTTTTGTGGTGGCAGATATTTGGAAACTGTGATGTCTATTAATTGGAGAAATATCTGAACAGGTTACAGTATATTATTATAAAATAATATTCATCTCACTGAGGTATGAGGCGAGAGTTCTGAACAAACCTTAGTGGACCTTAGATGTGATATAGATCAAGTGGTAGGAAAAAGAGAACAATGAGTTTGGTCCAGCCTCAGAAGGGTAAGAGCAGAAATTAATGCAATTCAGAGCAAGCAGCAATGGGAGGAAAGTTCCCCTGAGTGGTTCAGCTAGAACAGAAGCCAGGCATAACCCAGCACAGGAAGAATGCAATCAGAACTCAGCCTTGGTGGGATTGGGCAGAACCCAATTTAAACTAGATGAACTAGCAACTGCAAATCTCCACAAAGCAGGCCAACCAGGATGCTCCTGCAGAGTGCTCAATCTGAGACCAAAACTGCTGAGTTACTGCTTCTTCAACATATAGATAAAAATCAAGAGGAAAAAATAACAACAAAATGACATAAAGACAGAGTAAAAGCCTGACACTAGAAAAAGATTTCAACAGGAGTGGAGACTAAAATACTAGTTCAGAAGAAGATAGCAATACAAAAATTAAGATATATAAAGCCTCACAGAGAAATTTGAAGGGTTGTCAAGCCCAAAATGAACTCTTGGATGAGCTCCCAAAAAAGAATAGAAAAGCAAATAATAAGAAACAGAAGAAAAATTAGAAAATAAAATGATAGAAAAATCAATAGCTTAGGACAAAAATTTACTGAGGAAAACAGTTTCTTAAAAAAAGGAAATTCAATACCTCACACACAAAATAACTCTACAAGAAGTACAAAGTACAAAGTCTCAAGGAAGAAAATTAGACAAAAGGAAGCTAATGACTTCACAAGACAGCAGAAAGCAGTAAAATAAATTCAAAAGAAAGGGAAAAATGAAGAAAATTTGAAATCTCTCTCTTGAAACACAACTGACTTGGGAAAAAATCCAGGAGAGATGATATAAGAATTGTTGGATTACCTGAAAGTCATGATTAAGAAAAGAGCTTGAATATAATATCGAAAGAAATTATCAGGGAAAACTGTCCTGATGCTCTTGAAAAAGAAGGGAAAATAGAAATTTAAAGAATCCACTAAAAAATCCCAAATTTGAAAATTCAGGACTATTATAGCCAAATTACAGAACTCCTATGCTTAGGAGTTCTGTATCACAAATCACAATTTGTGACATCACAATATCAGAAATAGAAAAAAAATTTTAATATTGTGAAACCACAATCAGGATTACACAAGATTTAGCAGCTTTTACATTAAAGGGTCAGAAGACATGGAATATGATATTCCACAAGGCAAAGAATCTAAACCTACAACAAAAAATCACCAACTCAGCAAAACTGAGCCATAATAATCAAAGGAAAGAAATGGATTTTTAATAAAATAGAAGAATTCCAAGCACTCCTGATGAAAAGACCAGAGCTAAAAAGATAATTCAGTGACCAAATTCAACACTCAAAGGAAACATAAAAAGATAAATACAACCAGTAAAGTAAAATTAATCGAATTCCCTGTAGGGGAAAGTGGTAATGAGGACACTTAAGATTTAAAGTGATACCTAAAGTACTTAAAATATTTAAAGTAATCTTGGTGCAGCCTTGCTGTAGTCTATGCTCCCTTTTCATCCCAATGAAACAGACCTTCTGTATTTACTTTCCAAGTTGTTTTCTGATGGAAAATTGCCTCACTTCATCCCCTTTTTGGTTCTGCCACTCCTGTAGTCAGTTTTTAAACTTTAGTTTAAGGTTGGTAGGAGAAGATTCTCAGAGAGGTTCTAGATTTCTGTGTTTCTACTTCAACATCTTGACTCCTCCCTCCAAATCAAAGTAATCAAGGTAAACAATGAGGTTAAACCATTTATATTCCTTTTTGGGGGAAATGATAACTAGGATACATAGAAGGAATAAAGTCTAGATGCAAATTGAAATATGCCATTCTTTATTTCCTCCATGCATTTTTCTCTAGTGTAGGCAATGTGTGTCTTCTTTCACAATATGCTAAACATGGAAATATATATTGTATAATAACATATATAAAACCTATTCCATACTGCTTGTATTCTTGGGAGGCGGTAAGATTGAAAGAGAGAAAGAAAGAGCATGAATTGTGAAATGTCAGAAAATAAATATTTTCTAAATTGCATTGACATGTAATTGTGGACATTAAATTTTTTTTAAAAGAGGGGAGAAATTATCCTGGCTTGAGGATCAGGAAAAGCTTCAAAGAGGAAGTGGAACTTGAACTAGGCTTTTGGTAGAATCCAGAGGTGCAAGAACTAGAAGTAAAGACATTTCGTGCAGAAAGAAAGAAATGTGCTAATTTGTAAAGGCTGAAATATTTTGCTAGAGAAGGGTATGGCTTTAATAAAGTAGTATAATGGGAGGAGTGTTTAGAAAGAGATTTGAAGATCCTTGAGGATTAGTCAAAGAGACTTGTAACTTGCTTTATAGGAAGCATGGAACAACTGAAGGGTTTTCAAGAGTATTTTGTCAATGATAAGAATAGATTAGAAGAAAGAAAGATGCTGTTGAAATTATAAGACTCAGAAATCGTGAGGCTTTCACGTTATATTTTAGATGATAAAAGGCCATATTGAAAATGGAAAGGGGGAAGGTGGATTCAAAAGTTATTACTAAGGAATAAACAGGAGTTCATGTCTGATTGCATGTTGGTAACATGGTAAAATTCTTAATAATCAGTGATGAATAGTTGTGTTAACTGGAAATTGAAATTTGTATAGTACCTAAAGTCTTTACACTTTTAAGTGACTTTTGACTTTACAATACCATCATTTGAACATTACCTCTAGACAGAGTCCTCCTCTGTAAAAAAGAAAAACAATTCAATAAAAATATCCAATATAGAAGCCTCATCTAACAATGTTTATAATATTATATCCAAGTAGTCACCTCTGCTTTAGAGGTATAGTAGTAATGTTTAGTACTCTAGGACCTCCTTTGGTTTTTTAGTCACTCAGTTTAACTTTATTTAGTAAACTTTTTATTTGCATTATATTAGTCAACATGTGGGGCAACTAGGTGGTATAGTAGATAATCCTGACTCTAGTATAAGGAGGACCTGCATTCATATCTAGTCCCAGATACTTACTATAAATATGACCCTGAACAAGTCACTTAATCCTGTTTGTCTCAGTTTCTTCATCTATAAAATGAGCTGGATAAGGAACTGACAAAGGACTCTAATATCTTGCAAGAAAACACTAAATTGGGTCACAAAGAGTTGGACAGGACTAATCAATTAAACAACAATGAAAAAGTCAGTATGTGTATTATTTTCTTGGCTGGCTTGTTTCTGCTTCAGTTCAAGTAATTTAGTTCTAATGATGCTCTGAATTCTTTTTATTTATCATTACTAACCAAAAAATGTTTTCCATTAAATTTATATACCATAGTTTGTGCAGCCATTGTCCAATCAATGTACAACAATGAATAACTCTTTATAGACAAAAAGGTGCTTGTTTTCTCTCTTTTTAAAAATCACAACAAAGTATATATATATATATATNTTCGTATTTCCCCTATACACTTCCTTTCTCCTAGTTGTGGAGTTAAACATTCTTTTACATGTTCAATCCTTACCACCTACCACAGGTACCTTTTGCAAACAAAATCAATATCTTATTCGATCAAATAGTAATTTAGTATGTTGCCGCTAGCCTCTCGAGACAGTGATTTAATGGCAATTGTCACCTCACTCATTCCAGGGTTTTTTGATTGAGTTTTACCCTCTTGAAGGAGTTTCCTATTTTTTAAATGTTCCTTTAGCTAATAGACTTCTTTTAAGTCATTTCAAGAAGAAATTTCCATGTGCATAGGTGCAGGTAGCTTTACAAATATGGCTCTTAATTATATATAATAAAAATAAATATGAATATAATTATATCACATATAACATAATTATATATATTACAAATATATATTTAAAAATATATATACAAATATATATTTTAAGTCACCTATTGGATTATTTTAGCTAGAAAGTTCTTCTTAGACATTGTGAAATGTGGCAGCTTGTGAAATCCTCTAGTAAATAGTAAGTCCCCCAGATGGAAAATTGCAGAAATCTGTGCATTATCACTTCTTGATAAAATGCCACAGGATTTAATTTAATTAGATGCACAATTTCCTTACCTTGCTGTAGAAATTGGCTCAAATAAAATGGTTCTGAACATTTTACATTAAAATTAATTCTGAACTCTTGAAAAGTATGTGATTACTTCACTAAATAATTAAGTAAACAGTCTAGCAGTGCTCATGTTAAAAATAAACACACAATATTAGCGATAGTGTTATACAGTCACTTGTACCTAGTTGAAGGAATTTCACTGCCACTGTATCATCAACCTTTAAAAAATTATGTGTATATTACAATATAGAGATTTCTGAAAATTGTATTCAATGTGCAATGTTGTTATTATTTATAATTCATAACAATTGAATTGATTCACTCTAGCATATGCTTTTCCCCCTCTTTGCTACGTTTACTATGTCTAGATGTTAGCACTACTTTTTGAATGTCAGTGGATCTGTAGGGATTTGGGCCAGTAGCTACAAGAGTACTGGCAATTCAGCAGAGGTCAGCACAAAACAGCTAGGGAATAATTGATCAGGGTTCCAAGTAAGCAAATAATCTCATTAACGATTAGCCCCACCTAAGAGTTCAAGTAAATATTTTGTTTTGGATCCCTATACAATATTTATCACATATTCTGTAACTGTATATTCTATAATATTACATTGTGCTTGTTTAGGTCTTATCCCTCTAACTGTAAGTTCCATGAGTTTAGGGACCTTCTCTGATCCATATATTGTACTTCCTCCAGTACTGAATATGGATCTCTCATCACAAGACAGAATTATATTTTCAATATTGTAAAATAAATTGATTTTAAATGCTCTTGACTTGCTATTGAAATAAGATTGTTCTCACTACTTGTTTTCCTCAATGTGGTTATATACATAGTTTATGGACTTAAATTAATCTTTAAGTCTGAATAATAGAGGAGCCATATTATGACCATTATGGGTTTGGAGTTTACCACATTTCTAAACTTCAGCAGCAGTTGGCCTTCTTTATTTTGATTTCATTTATACCGAGAATGTAAAGATTCACATGTTTCTCTTGGTGCCCTAGCATGACTAGAAAATGGGTCACTAGAAAAATGTCACACTCTGAGTGCCTTTGACGAGGTTAATATTTTTAGATAATCTAAAATTATTTGATTCTTAAGGCCCTCTGTACCCTTCTCTAACATACTGTCACTGCAGAAGATGAAAGGGGACCATTTTTACATGGTTGCCATGGAGATCTGATTCATTACCAAATCACCAACTCATTGGTGATGATATTCTTCATACTCATATTGGTTGATCCCCAGAAATCAGATAGTGCTTTTTGCTAGGACCATGCCTAAAGCTTTCTCAAACTCAGAATAGGATAGGATTTGCAATCTGCTGAGTTAACCATTGAAAACCTAGAGTCAAATAGGCATGGTTGGGGTAGATCTGTAATTCCTACTACTTAGGAGGCTGAAGCTGGTGGATCACTTGGGCTTAAGAGTTCAGCAGTAGGGTCAAAGTCAATCAGATGTCTATACTAATTCAGGCATCAATACGGTTAGCCCTACAAGCAGGGGCCACCAGTCTATTCAGACAAAGCCGATCAAAGCGTTCATGCTGGCTATTAGTGGGAGTGTACATGGCACTTCATCCTTAGCAGGATAAGATTCCATCTCTAAAATAAAAGGAACAAAGTATCACCCACTATCCAAGTAGGATTTCTTATAAAGGGACTCTCAGTTTACATTATCGATTCTTAATTTTGACATTTTGTATTTTGAAGGAAATGTAATTTTATCAGTATTAGTACACTATGTTTCACAACTACAAGTCATAGCATTTCCATGACATATCAACTTGTGTTTGTCCATGTTTTCCCCATAAACCTTTGATAGAGAATCTGATTAAACTATAGAAACCATTGTCTTATTGCCAATTTTGACAGTCTTAAAAAGATTTAACTTCAGTATTGTGCTGATATTTAACATTAATAGTATACCTCTAAGATATACCAATGTATTTTTGGTGGATGAACCTGAAATTTGGTGCTACTGTTGTGGGAAGAAATTTGAAGTTATGCAAATAAAGTGACTAAAATATTCATAACTTTTAATCCAGATAGTTTATGGCCAAGTATATAACTGAAAGAGATCATTGATAGAAGGGATGGAAAGGAAGATTTTGTATCTATAGCATATTAACAGCAGCTTTTTTTGTTGTAGAAACAAAGTAGATTTCTATTAATTGAGGAATGACTAAACATATATCATGAACATAAAAACATCACTCTACAGTGAGAAACAATGAACATGATAAATATAGAAAATGCATGAAAAAACTCATAAGAGTAGATATAAAGTTAAGTAAACAAAGCCAGGAAAACAACATACACAATAATTACAACAATGCAAATTGAAGAAACGCTTCTATGAGCAATAGAAAATGATTATAAAATATAAAGAACAAGGTAGACCTTGAAAAAGATTTATGAAAAACAACTCTCCACATTCTTTTGCAGCAGTAGAGATACATAAAAGTGAAATATTGCATGTAATATCTTATTTTCTTATATATTGATTGATTGAGCTGATTTTTCTTTTGTCTTTAAAAATAATTCTTAGTTATTAGGGATGATTCTCTGGGAAGGGTAAGTGAGGAATACAAAGAGAAATGTGGGCCAAATGACAACAAAAAATATCAATGAAAATTGATTTTTGAAACAATATACCTCTAAAGAAAATATATTGCCTTGAACACATTCCAGCAGAGCCACTGTGTCCTAATATAGAACTTACTGTAACTGCTATGATTTTTTTCAATTTGATTGCATAAATCTTTAGTGAGTGCTTAAAGAATATAAGACTCAACCTAGGCACTCAAAGGATTAGAGAAGCAAAAAAGAAGTAGCCCTAAAACATATACAGCAAGGAGGCTCTGCATAATGCCAGGAAGAGTTTTAAATACCTTGTGTTTGCATTATATGGATTTACATAAGAAAATACCATAAGTCATATCAGAAGAGAAGGAAATGTGATGTCACTGATGATTGAATGGAATCATAGAGGTTTAAAGTTTAAAAGAAACTTTAAAGTTTTTGGGCTTATCTCATGTAATCTTCTTATTTATACCCCAAGAGGCCAAATGACTTACCCAATTTTACATTGCTAGTTAATGATTGAACAAGGACTAGAATTTTGGAGGTTGAACTCCTAGGCCAGTATTCTTTCTACTTTAATATGCTGCCTGTCTTATAAATTATAGTTTTGGTTTTTCTAAGTTTTTGTAATATGTATAATACAGAAAAGATTTCTATCAAAATCCTGAAGAAAAGGTACTATTCAATACAGTATAATGAATGGGAAGAAATTCTTTAAATTTAATTTTACATTAATTATGTTTCCCTTTCATGTGTATCTGTGATAACATATAATTTAGCCTATAATAAGCCTATTTTTGACCTCCTTCCTAGGTAGCTTATCATTGGAAGTACTCAAAGGACTATGTTTTGATACTGGGTCACCTTTGACAATATACCATTATAAGAACCCTTAGTTATGATGTATAGTAGCTTATCTCCTTTGTAGATTATTTATATAATGCAATATTGTGGCAATATCATTTTATAAACTTTGAATGAGTAATAAGGTGTCCTGGGTACAAGTTCTAGTTTTACTGGATTTAACTGTATGAACTACCACAATTGAGTTTTTGCTTTGTCATATGTAAAATGAAGGGGTGGTGGATTTGGTGACCTCTAGAGAATATTCACCTTGAACATTCTATGCTTTTAATATCTTAATTTCCTAGACTTTCATACCCTAAAGTGAAGTTTTAGTCTTATTCATTTATTTGTAGTTATCAATATAAATTACCATGCTAAATTAATAATATTTCACTATCAGTTTGTTCATATAAAATTCAATGCAAGATTGAAAATTTGGTATTTATATTTTTTCATGCTTAGTTAAATTTCCCAGCAACATGGAATAAATGCTTACCTGTTTTGGATATGATTTCATAATAAGGCCTTTGAAGGTCGTTTGAAATACTGCACTAATTAATGTTTTATTTCCAGCCATCCTTAATTATTCTTGCCAGATGGTCTTTTATTTATGTTATTGCTGGGAGTTTCCAGCTGAGGTTGTTTGATTGTTGAAGAAAAATATGTGATGGCACCATAAGATAACTGTAATTGAATTGTTAGGTATGTTAAAGCATTTGCGCCTTCTGTCTCTTCTCTATCCACATCTGGGAAATAAGTTTGTTAACAAAGCACTTTGGCACCTCATCTGATGCTTACGTGATATTTTGAAATGTGTAGATCAAATTCAGATGAGGAAATGACTATATTTTTATTGTAAAAGGAAGTGTTTTATAAGCATGTCTTGAAGCAGAAAATCAGTTTACTTAATGCAAAAGCAGTTTAAACAAATGACTCACTTTGCCATGTGACTTGTTTTCCCAGTATACAAGAGCAATCACATGAAGAATTTGGTTCTCCATTTAAAATCAAATTTTACATTTAAGCATGTTAACAAATATTTAGGTAGAAGTTTGATGGAGTTTTATGATACTAAAATTCAAAAGTATAAATGAATTATCAACTGAATGAATATTTCAATAAAAGAAGCCAACTAAAAATGATAAAGTGATAATGAATTGCAGAACAGAACCAAGAATTTGAGAATGTTCTGTATCCCTTGACAAGATATTTTTTCTTTTTCCCTTTAGTTCTATGATTTCGAAGTAAGTAAACTAACATTAACAGTGTCTGAATTGCATAGAGTAAATTTGATTATCATGTCCAGTGCTAGGTAAGTGTTGAATACTTGGTTATCAATTGTGAGAATTTAAGCATGTACATATAAGGATGCTTCAATTCATATGAAAAACATATTCTTATAATGCTATTTTACACAGATAGTAGAAGAGAGGAAGTCTTCAACCAACCTCTCCCAATATTCCCTTCTAAGCAACTTTAAAATAAACTCTCAAATAGAAATCTTGGGTGGGGCCCAAAATCCACAAAAGGTCAGGTTGAATAATTCTTCCAGGATGACAATTTAGGAGATGAGAAGGAAAGATCCATGATATAGGGTAGGAGGCTAGGCCAGATCCATGTGGATGCAACACCAAATCCTCCTCCTCCTCCTCTCCCTTCCCTTTTCTCCTCCCTCCTCCATTCTCCTTCTTTCTCCCTTTCCCCCTCTTTCTCCTTTTCTTCTCTTTTCCCCTTTACCTCCTCTTCCTCCTCTCCTTTCCCCCTCCTCCTCCTTCTCCTCCCCTCCTTCTCTGTTCCTCCTGTTCCACAAAATAACTAATATGGAAAATGTTTTACATAATTGCACATACCAAATACCTTACCATCTCAGGGAGGTATGAGGAGAAGGAAAAAGTAAGGAAGTTAGGGTGTGAGGGAGGGAGAGAATTTGGAACTCAAAAAAATGAACAAATATTAAAAATTTGTTTTTACTTGTAATGGAGGGAAAATAAAATATTATTTTAAAAATGCTATCCACCTCCAGAGGGAGAGAAATGATGAAATCTGGGTGCAGATGGAAACATACTTTTAATATTTTCTTAATTTTTCTAGTTTCTGTGCACATGTGTTTTCTTTTGCAACATGGCCAATATGAAAATATGTTTTGTATGACTTCACATGCTTAATGAATGGATAAGGGAGAAGAACCAGGATAGAGAGATAGGATTTTGAAATGAAAAAAATTTAACTAAATGTTAAAATATTTTATGTGTAATTGGTAAACAATGAAATAAAATATTTTAAATGTTATATGGCATAATCAGATCTGGTATAAACACAACTATCTTCATAGTTCAATATGTAGGCTATTTTTCCATGTAATATTCATTATGTTGACCTCATCCCTTTTAATTAGAGTTGTGTCTGATAGATTCTAATTATTAGAAACCTTTTAGAAAGCTTAGCTTGTGCCTTTTACTTTTTATATCATAGCCATAGCAATATATATGTATATATATATATATACACACATATGTGGAGATATATTTATATATAGACATAGTATCTACTGTTTCTACTTCCTAAGCTCATAGTACTGAATCCTTTTTTTTAACAAAGAAAAACATTTTACAAAATGGTGACAAGTGGCTATGCCTATGCGTGAAATAGATCTTTTTATGTATTAAATAAAAGATTATATTGTACATTTTGTATTTATTAATGATAGTGACATCAATGAGAGCTAAAATGAGGATCTGATCACATCTTTAATTGGTTAAACAAAATGAAGATAGATCTTTTGCTCAGCAACACAGAAAAATAAATCAATGTAAATTTATTTATTCATGTATGTATTTATTTTGATATAGGAGAATATGATATTTGCATTACATAAGAGTACTCTGTAACTATTGTTAGTGTCCATTGGTTGAAGTTAGCAGTTGTGTTGAAGTGGCAAAGAAGTCACTAATTTATAGTGGAGAAATTATTTCAACTTGAAACTAAAAAGGACATAATTGTCTGAGTATATTGATCAGTATTCCATTAAGCAAGAATAACTTTAGACAAAATGAAACCTGATTTGCACATTTTCCTGGATTATCACGAGAAACAATAAGCTGTAAGACCTAACTTCTCTCTCCTTGACTACTTCATGTATAGTGGGGAGGTCTGGGGGAGGAAGCTATTGTCCTAAATACAGTAAAAATTACAGCTTATTATAGCCCAGGAGTATATGAAGGGAGAAAAACCTATTACTTAGATTGATGCAGATTAATAGAAGTTGTGCGGGAAGAGTATAGAAGTTAAATATACAAAAATAGCCTTGCTAAGAATTACTGCAAGTTATTTCTTTTAAGAAAAGTAATTATGATGCAATTGTGTACTTTCTCGGTGGAAACGTTGTTCAGTCATTTCAGTTGTGTCCAACTCTTTGGGGCAAAATATTGGAGTGATTTACAATTTCCTTCTCCAACTCATTTTAAAAATAAGGGAACTGTGGCCAAAAGGATTAAGTGATTTGCACAGGATCACATAGTTATTTGGTGTCTGGAGCTGGATTTGGACTCAGGAAGATGTCTTCCTGACTTCAGGTCTAGTGCTCTATCTAACATGCTAGCTACTTAATTGCCCCAAAGGAAAAATTTCTAGTCAAAACTCTTCTCTTGAATTACGAATGGAAATTTGTTCATTAATTCCTTAGTACACAATTATATATTCATTTCTCTAGAAGGATCTATTACTTCCTTTGCATGGATATCTCTTTCACTATGTCATTGCAACTGGTTTCATGTATTTCTTGTTCATGGCTTTTCTAAATCTTCTTTCGATCTCCCTAATGGACTGCCCTCCTCTAGTTCCTTGAACATATCAGAGCCATAGTGTGGTTTAGGGAGAAAGGGGGAGCTCTCTCATTTTTGTTGTTGCCCTTCCCAACTCTTTTCTTATCATGTATGTCTTTTTTATCATACAGAACATGTTTATCCCTGAAATATCATTGATAATACACTATTGGTTGGATAATACTAACACTTATTTCAACACAACTGTAACTGAGAGACAAAGAGAGAGAGACAGAGAGAGACAGAGAGAAAGAAAGACAGGGAGAGACAGAGAAAGAGACAGAGACACACACACAGAGATGGATGTCTGGAAGAGAGACTTAGATATAGTATTAGTAACTTTCAAGGGATAATTAAGTTATGTAGGGGGCATATCAGAGCATGTGATCATATATCTGCGGGGATGGAAGTGATGCTAATGATGCATGTAGGTACACTTTTCTGTGATGATGCATTTCTTCTGTACAATTCAAGGAGTAGGTTATTCAAAATTTTCAAAGGAATTTTAATGCTTTAGAGCTACAACTAGAGACTCAACATGACATATAATGAATTCTGTAAGGAGTTCATATGTATTCAGTTTGACATTATTTGAAATTATAATTATGTAAAATAGTCATTTCATTCCAGGTCATTGGAACTATGAAGTGTGAATTCAAATAATGCAATGACTTCATTAGATTCATAATTTGCCATAATAGAGACCTAGCTGTATGTTGACATTGCAAAAGTAAATCCTAGGTAAATGATCTTCATGTTCTTAGCTTTAATTTACTTGACTTTGATGTATCGTAATAGATTATGAGATTGATAGTAATAATAATAACTCATTTATATAGAACTGGTAGCTTTGCATAGTACTTTATATGTTAACTCAATGACAACCTTTGATGTAGGCAATATAATTATTCCCATTTTACAAATGAGAACACTGAAGGGCAGAGGTTAAGTGACTTGCCCAGGGTCCTACAGCTATTTAGTGTTTGAGGCAGAATCTAAAGTTGGTTTTTCCTGACTCCAAGTTATGTGATATAGCCTCTGTGCTACTGATTAGCTGATATTGACAGATTCCATTCAATTGATTAGGTGTCTACCATATGTATGGCAGTGTGCTTTGGATAATATCTGTATTAGTAGTTTCTGCCCACCACCACCCACTCTTCATTCTATATAAGATATATAAATCATATTATCCCTAATCACAAATACCTATTGGGATTCAACAGAAGTACTGGATTAAACTTTTATATTCTTGTACATTAAAATTCCCAAGAAAAGTGTTTTTTTTTCTATTTTGTCCCCACCTCCAGTTTTGTATTTAAGAGCCTCAATTACTAGGATCTAAGTCATTAAATTCAGCATGAACTAAAACCAGATTACTAGACAATTCCTGCACTGACCAATATTATTAAGGCTATCATAATGTTCTTTCTTCAGCGGTGATATATTTATTTCCTATTGGATTATTTGTGGAAGTCACAGACCTAATGAAAGTTAATTTGGACAAGTGGATGGCAGAATGTGAACATAATCAGTACAGTCAAAGAATTGCAAATATATTGAGCATTGGTTACATTGAATGATCATACCATAATATTTTAAAAGGATTGTTATCACCATAATTTAAAAATATTTGTTGAAATTAACTGAATAAGATATAGTTCAGGATGTAGTCTATTTTTCAAACACCTTTATCATAAGAAAAAATGGACTAGTCCAACTATCAATAATATGGAATTAGGTCTTGATCAATGATACATGTAAAAGCTACTGGAATTTTGCATCGGCTAAGGGGGGTTATGGGGGTTTGGGGGAGAGGGAAAGAACATGAAATATGTAACTATGGGAAAATATTCAAAATAAAAACTTAAAAAAGAATATTTTGAAAGCTTTCCTTTATATGTAGCACGGAATTTTTTAAGTATTTGATATGGCAAGTTTTGCTAAAAACGTTGTTTTGGTGTTTTTAATAAATCTATGTTATATCTGTAAGAAAAAAAAAGAAAAATGGAGTATTTTCCTCTCTATTACATTTGGCTACTTCCCTTCTTTTAACCTTTCTTGTTCCCAAGTAAAGTTGGGGTTTAAGATGGCTTCTTGACATATATATGAGTAAAAAACCACCTCCCCATAAGGTCTCGAGATAAGTGGCCTTTTTTAGAAGACAATGGAGTAGGCAGAAGCTGAATATAAAGATATTCAATTCAACAGATCACTGTTAGTCTGTAATTCCTCTCCTACTTCAAATCTGCCTTCTTTTTCCATTTATCTATTCCTGCTCTCCACCTTGGCTTCAGTAGCTTACTATTCTCTTCTACTCTGATATCCTATTTAATTCCACCTGACTTTGTAGTTGAAGTATTCTACTTACCTACCCAAGTCTCTGACTCCCATGGATTAAGATTCAATTCTCACTCATCTACTTTACTAATTTGGAGAATGATGTCATTACACATTGGCTGGATTCTTCAGGATGTGACTTTGGCTCTCTTGTTTTTTGCATTATAGCTGCTAGCAGTGAGCTCATTAACAAAACTGGTCACTGGACAAGGATATTATATCATTAATTGGAACTAGTAAGGTCTGCCCTAATTCTCCTGACAGATTTTTCAGATCTTGCCCTGAGACTGTGAAACTATTTCCCATTTGCTTCATTGACATAAATCCACTCCTGAACTACCCTCAACTCCTAACAACCTATGTATTACAGAACAAGGAATTGTAGTATGTTGTGTATACACACTCATATGCACAAGCACAATAACAGCCTAAATAAATGACAAGCTATCTTTGTCATATGGATTGTAATAGATGGCTGCTGAGGTCTCTTCCTGCTCTTAAATTCTGTGATTCTCTGAAAAACCTGAGATTACTTAGAATAGAGTATAATAGACTCAGAAGACATTTGAAGAAAGAGTCTTTTATTCATGAAAGGGATGATATTCTTCAGGTTCTATGCTAATTTGCATTGTTATTGCCAGCCACTTAAGTCCTAAAATCACTTTCAGACTAGGGGAAGGATATACAGGAAGCACCTATTATGTTCCAGGCACAATGCTAAGCACTTCACAAATATTATATCACTTGATCTGGGGAAATGATAACCACTAGTGGGAGCAACCCATTTTCTGATTTATATAGTGCCCAAATTTAGGTGCTAGTCTGAAACTACTAAATAGTACCCCCATCTCCACAATACCTGGGTAATAAGAGTTAGAGCCCTATTGGATGGCACAAAAGAGTGGGTACCATTTTACCAAGTTAAGAGCATTCTTGAGAAAATACATGGCATGTCCACTATGTGTTACTAGATCTAAAACTATGAGGTCAAAATTAGAAATAATGCAATTTTACTTAATATTTAATAAAACAGAGTTTTGGTTAATTTTTGTGCGGGCTAGTCCTTTCTTTAATACTTCTATTTGCTACTTAATTTTAGTTGTTTTCCATGATCTGTAGATAAAGAACATTTGCCTTCTTCCAACTTAATAAAAGAAGAAGACAGATTTCCATAACTAATATGAATAATGTAGTTGTAAGTTAATATTTTTGGAAACGATAAAAGTTGCTTTTGAATTAGCTTTAGTCCTAATGATAATTTGTATTTGTCATTGCACAAAATAATTATAAACACTAAAACAATAAACCAAATCAGTAGGAAATCTATTCATATGGCAGAAAAATTGAAGTAACTAAAAATATAGCCATATAATATCCTTCAAATTTGTTATCACAAAACTTCCAGTTTTTCCTATGTTTTTGAGTGCCTTGGAGATGACTTTTCATTCTATAATAATATTAGTTTGACAATTTTTAAAAATCTGCATATATATATATATATATAAACATGACTGTACTTCTACATACATTGAGTACTATGCACATTGGTTTTGATAGGCAATCTGGAAGTAGAAAAATTTTGGCCTAGTCATTCAATAACCTTAGGCAAGATACTTAATCTGTTTGTATTTTCTCATCCATAAAATGAGTATATTAATACTTGAACTACCCACTTCAGTCAGTCTTTAAATTAGTATTTATGAAGAATCTACTATCATGCCACATGCTAAGTAATATAAACATAATGAACTAAATAATTCCTCTTTACAAAGAGCTTACAAGTACGTAAATAGATAGGTATGTGCAGAATGACTATAAAATGAACATAAACAAATATAAAATAGTCAAATATAAAGTAACTGGGGTGAAAATAGCATTGAGGGGATCAAGAATGTTGTTTTGCTGCCCTGGCACAATTTCAAAATAGAAACCATTTCTAGTAAAAACTCTTGACTAGGACTTCATGTAGAAAATTGTATATAAGTTGTGTTTTTTTTAAGTTGAATTTAATTTCTTAAATTTTCAAACATTTATTTTTCTTCCTCTCCTTGCCAAAACAAAATCTTCCCAAAATGTATAATTAAATAAAATACATTTCATAATAGTCATGTCCAAAAATATATGTCTCATTCAACATCTTGAGGCCATCACTGCTCTGTCATGAGGTACATTATACATTATACATTATATAATTATGTATAATTATACATTCTTCATCATTTGTCCTCCAGGACCATGGTTGATCATTCTATTGATCATAGTTTATGCATTATTTAGAATTTTTCACTTTCACAACATAAACATTATAGTATAAAATTTTTCTCCTAGTTCTCACTGCACTCTGCATCAGTTCATATTAGTCTTCCCAGGTTGCTCAGAAAAAATATTGAGGTATCTTCAAGAAATAGGTTTGGGGGGGACCATCTAGGTGGTTTGGGAGCCTGGCCTAGAGATAAGAGGTCTTGGGTTCAAATCCAACCTCAGACACTTTCTAGCTGTGTGCCCTTGGGCAAGTCACGGAAACCCCACTACCTGGCCTTTACCATTCTTTTGCCTTAGAACCAACACATACTATTGATTCTAAGACACAAGATAAAGGTTTAAAAATAAAATAAACAGGATTATTTAAGTTATATGTGAGGAAAAAGTTCATTACAAACATGCCTGTGCAAATGCATTTTCATCTGCAAATTCATCCCTAATGATTGCCTAGGGAAATACTTTCATTTGTTCTATGATTATTTATATACACTGGGATCTTTATGTAGTTACTAGATCATGCATAGATTTCTTAGAAATGGCCACCCGTGGTCACCTATGATCACCTACCTTTCCTCTTTGATGATGTTTTTTGTCCAAGAAACTGACTTAATGACTTCTAAAACATGAGTATACTTAGTCCCACTTTTTCAAGCATGGAGATGCTTTATACATTTCAAGTATTGCAAGGTATATTGCAGATAAGATGGAAAAAAGAAACTTCTAAAGCCTTTTTTACTCCTCAAAAGAAAAGAAATTGCAATTATGTTATTTAATGTTTGGGTTATAGCTTGACTTCCCAGTGAGTCTGGAAATGTTTCTATATGCCACATATAAATATATAGGATGAAAGATTCTTTATACATCATCTTATCCAAGCCTTTAATTTGGTGCATGAACTGACCTAAAAATTGAAGTAACTTTCTGAGCTTCATACTGTGGAGATCTCTTTATCATCTCTGATAATCTGATGACAGTTTAGTTGATAAGGAAATAAGGACAGGACAAGGGAAATGTCTTTTACTTCATGCTTCCAGCTCTGGCTCCAGGAGCATGGAGTTTATTATATATATTTCAAGACTCATTTCACACAAAAGAACCCCCCTGAAACTTTGCAGATGCGCAGAAGTTACAAATTATGTCACATCAAAACACAAAACATTGGCTTCAGAATAGACCAAGGCCAATGCTAAATTTTGACTAGGTTCTTATCAGAAAGCCAAGTTGGGGAGTATCTTGGCCTTGGCTATAACAGGCAGCAGCATTCCTTGCTGTGTTAACAGTGTTAACCCTTTAAATTCAGGTTTGATAGGAACTTAAAGCTTTTAAAGAAGAAATTACAAGGATCACAAAAGGGGTCAAAAGAAGAGTCTCAGATTTTTATCTAGTCTCTTATTGGCTTCCCACATCATACAGTGGAAATTAGAGAATCAGATCCATCTACTACTTTGCCTTTTCCTTTGTATCAGCTGTGGAATTCACATTTTTAAATATGCAGTCAGTATGCAGTCAATATTTGTTGAAGATGAGTTCAAATTCAGACAAGCAGCATACCATAGAACCCTTGTTCTCAAACTATACACTGATTCTGTAGGGTGCTTCAGTAAACTAACAGGAGTATGATGCTATATTTAAAATTTTTGAGACAGCTATATCCAACATAGAGCAGACACTGAACAAATTCTATTCATAAGATTACTCTATTAATAAGTATTTTAGACATCATCTGAAGGTTTTTCTGACTTCAAATGCTGCATTCTGTTCCTTCTGCCAAGTAACTGCCTATAAAATACAAAGCATATCTATTAAATATTTTAACTCAATGTAACAAATATTTCTTGAATCTACCCTATAAGCAGAAGCCTCTTCTTTGGGAGTAAACTGTCGTGATTGGTAGATGAATAAAAACCTAACTCAAATTTTGAAAGCTTAAAAAGTTTATTCAGTATTTCAGTGTCTTTCCTAACCCCATTTAGGGGTTTCTTGCAAAGATACTGTAGAGTTTTGTCATTTCCTTTTTCAGCTAATTTTACAGATGAGGAAACTGCCTCTTGTCCTATCATGCCAACTACTAGGACAACAGAGCTTGCCCAGCATAATTTTCTTCATCTCTGCCCAGAAATTATGTTTGTTTGACATATAGATTACTCCTCTACTTCTCTCCTACCACTTTCTACCTCTTACACTTTCATTATTGCTGCACGGTCTCTTAACAATCCCTATTACTGTAGAGAACAAATATTCTGTTCCCTAAATAAGGTGAGTTGTCTCTCCTTGTTTGAGTGCAAAGTACTTAAAGATAGGGACCATCTTTCTTTTATTTAGCATCTAACACTTAGAAGGCACTTAATAAATGTGTATTCATTAATTGATTGGTTGATTAGATGCTGGGAATGGTGATTAAGACATAATATTTGCCCTCTATATATTTTTTAACCAAGTTGGGAGAATAAGGGGGAAGGTGAAGAGAATAAACATTTAGAACATTTACTATATATAGCTCCTATTTTGTGCCAGACAGTGTATTAAGAACTTCTACAAATATTGCCACATTCGATCCTCACAAGAAGTTCATTTTACAGTTGAGGAAACTGAAAACAGAAGTTATGTGACTTGTCCAGTCACACAGTTAATTAAGTTTCTGAAGCTGGGTTTGAACTTAGATCTTCTTGACTTGAAGTCCAGTGCCCTTTCCACTGCACCACACAGCTAGAAATTTCTCAGGTTGTTGTAATACCAAATAAAATGTGAAAGGTGGTTTGAGAAAGTACAAATCCAATTCAATTCAACAAATATGTATTGTGTCTATTGTATAAAGACTAGCTGGTACAGCTATATATAATAAAGGCAGTAAAGGTTAGTAGTTGAAGGATTATCTTAGACTTAGGAAAAACTGAGTATAAATCTTGACTTTGACACTCAATCAATAAGGGTTTATTAAGCACTTACCTTGTGCCAGGTATTGTGCTAAGTAATGGACAAACAAAATGAGGCAAAAGACAGTCCCTGCCTTCAAGGAACTAACAGTCTAATAAGAATGCCAATGTGTCAGTATAGATATATATACATACATATATATACATATATGTATACACACACACACACACACACACACACAAAGTAAACTGTATACAAGATAATGAAATTTTTAACAAAGGGAAGGCACTGAAATTAAGAAAGTTTGAGAGAGGCTTCTAGGTATGGAGGACACCCAGAGAAAATGGGACTTACTGGAAGCCTGAGAAGGCTGAATACCTCAATTCCCAAAGATTTACATATCTCTCATAAACAGGTTGCA
This sequence comes from Gracilinanus agilis, assembly GCF_016433145.1. Classification (NCBI taxonomy): domain Eukaryota; kingdom Metazoa; phylum Chordata; class Mammalia; order Didelphimorphia; family Didelphidae; genus Gracilinanus; species Gracilinanus agilis. The sequence goes on from NC_058131.1 coordinate 627,690,315, forward strand.
GTCTCTATTGATGAAAGAATTGCCCACATCAGGAGTTCAATGAACAAAGAAAGTAGGAGATGTTTTTTTAATTTTTTTTGTTTTTCTTGTTTTCTATTTCTTTTTTTAACATTTATTAATATTCATTTTTAACATGGTTACATGATTCATGCTCCTACTTTCCCCTTCACCCCCAGCACTCCCCCCACCCATGCTGACGCATATTTCCACTGGTTTTATCATGTGTCATTGATCAAGACCTATTTCCAAATTGTTGGTAGTTGCATTGGTGTGGTAGTTTCGAGTCTACATCCCCAATCATGTCCACCCCAACCCATGCGTTCAAGCAGTTGTTTTTCTTCTGTGTTTCCTCTCCTACAGTCCTTCCTCTGAATGTGGGTAGCATCTTTACCATAAATCCCTCAGAACTGTCCTGTGTCATTGCATTGCTGCTGGTACAGAGGTCCATTACATTCTATTTTACCACAGTGTATCTGTCTCTGTGTACAATGTTCTTCTGGCTCTGCTCCTTTCGCTCTGCATCAGTTCCCGGAGGTCTCTCCAGTTTGCCTGGAACTCCTCCAGTTTATTATTCCTTTTAGCACAATAGTATTCCATCACCAGCATATACCACAATCTGTTCAGCCATTCCCCAATTGAAGGACATCCCCTCCTTTTCCAGTTTTTTGCCACCACAAAAAGTGCAGCTATAAATATTTTTGTACAAGTCTGTTTATCTATGATCTCTTTGGGGCACAAACCCAACAATGCTATGGCTATGGGCTTTTATAGCCCTTTGAGCATGATTCCAAATTGCCAGCCAGAATGGTTGTATCAGTTCACAACTCCACCAGCAATGCATTAATGTCCCAATTTTGCCACATCCCCTCCAGCATTCATTACTCTCCCCTGCTATCATTTTAGCCAATCTGCTAGGTGTGAGGTGATACCTCAGAGTTGTTTTGATTTGCATTTCTCTAATTATTAGAGATTTAGAATAATTTCTCATGTGCTTATTGATACTTTTGATTTCTTTACCTGGAAATTGCCTATTCATGTCTCTTGCCCATTTATCAATTGGGTATTTTTTATACAATTGCTTTAACTCCTTGTATATTTGAGTAATTAGACCCCATCTTTTTTAATTACATATTTTGAGTGTTCTGAAAAGAATTGTATACACTTTTAGAGGAGTGGGGCAAATCAGGAAAGAGTGAGCTTCAGCTAATGGGAGTTTTAGAGGGAGGGATATCACACAACATTTGAACCTTTTAAAGGATTGGTAGGATTTAGAGGAGAACAGAGAGAATTCTGTATGGGAGAGACAGACTGAATAAAGATAAGCTAGTAGAAAAACATGGAGCATATTCAGGGTACTCAATAATACAGATTAGCTAGTGTAGTAGCTAGGAGGCAATAGAAGAAGGGAAAAGAAAGAAATCTAGGACAGGAGAGAATAAATATAATTTTGATAATTTATGAGCTACTGTCCAATATATAAAGCGACTCTGAATTTAAGGCACATTTTAAAAGTTCATAGTCTCGGGGCAGCTGGGTAGCTCAGTGGATTGAGAATCAGGCCTAGAGATGGGAGGTCCTAGGTTCAAATCTGACCTCAGACACTTCCCAGCTGTGTGACCCTGGGCAAGTCACTTGACCCCCATTGCCTACCCTTACCACTCTACTGCCTTGGAGCCAATACACAGTATTGACACCAAGATGGAAGGTAAAGGTTTAAAAAAAAAAAAGTTCATAGTCTCAAACTTTAATAGCCATTATTCCTAGAGGCTATAGTTGGCAGCTTGGAAAAGGTTTTATTTGTTTATGTTTTTCTTTTTTTTTACTAAAATAATACAGATTTCCAAGATGGTATAATCTATACATTGGAGAAGAAATCCCAATCACGGCCTACTCAGCCTATACCATCACTCAAGATGGGTCTCCCTCAAGATGCTAGGCATGACTTCTGTGTTGGTGGTAGTTAGTTGACAATTGGTGGTGATGGTAGGAATAGAAGACTATCTCCACATGTTTAAAAACCATTGATTGGGGTAGAAGGACTCCTGGTAGTTTCTGTGGTGGTTTTGCTCCTGGCATCCTTCAAGTCATTCTTTGGTATAGAAGACATAAAATGAGAGGGAAAAGAGAGGCTTTAAAAACTGAGGTATAAGAAACTAGTGTCACAAGGACAACAGGTGAAAGGAGAGGGAAGAAAGGAAGGCCAGACTGAGGCAAGAAAGATAGAGATAGGGGAGTTGTATTAGCCAGAGCTGCATCTTGGAGATTCCACCATACAATCCATCCAGCTATACTAACTTTTACAAAGATCATAGAAACTTTCAAGAAAAGGGCTGCTTTTCCCAAAACATTTTTTCTAGTGCTTTCATTTGTTCATTTGTTTAAATCACCAAATTCTAGTAACCTACATTTTTGCCAAAATCTTAAAGAGGCCTAGGGATAATTAAGTGACCCAAAAGATGAAGTACTGGACTTGGAGCCATGAAGACCCAAGTTAAAATTCTTCTTTAGACATTTACAAGCCATATTCACATAACCTCTCTCCAACTTGGTTTCCTCATTAGTAAAGTAGGGATGAAAATAGCACTACTTTCACAGGGTTGTTGTGAGGATCAAATGAAATAACATATGTAAAGTGCTTTACAAACTTCATAATGCTATTTGAATGATAGCTATAAGTTCCTTTTATTGTCATCGAGAGAAAAATGAATTTAAATTAGAGCAGAGAACTAAAGCCCTGCCTAAATGTTAGGAGTTAGCAATTGTGTTGGTATTCCCAACTGATTGTTTAATATAAACTCCATAAATCAGGAGAGAAATGGATCTTGTGTTCCTGAATAACCATTATAGAAAGGAAGGAAGGAAGGAAGGAAGGAAGGAAGGAAGGAAGGAAGGAAGGAAGGAAGGAAG